>NC_043708.1:105216410-105288494 GCF_006229205.1 Suricata suricatta
TGCGACATCTGTCACCCCATTGATCGCCAGGGTTGATTCGGCTGATCTGGCTGGCTAGGCGGGTGTCCCCTTCCTCCCTCACCGCTCCATGTGCGTCCCTCCCGAAGCTGCGCGCTCGGTCGAAGAGGACGACCATCCCCGATAGAGGAGGACCGTTCTTCGGTCAAGGGTATACGAGTAGCTGCGCTCCCCTGCTAGAGCCTCCAGACAAGCTCTCAAGGTGGGATGAGCCTCAGCTGTATGTTGGGAATAAGGAAGTTATTAAGATGTCTTAAATAGCAAATTAATAATTTATTTCTTTTCTGTATAAGCATGAACAGAATGAGCATTTATAAATTATGTAGCCCTCTATAGTTTTGCCAAAATATTATGCATTTAATTTAGAAATAAATGTTTTCAGGAGTGTCTAAAATAGCATTTTAAATGATAATGTTATTTTTCAGCATCATCACTTCTCTGGGAATAATGGAAAACCTTGGATTAGGGGATAGAATTTGGTTCTGGGATGGACTTACGGCCTTTTCAGTATGTTCTGCTAAGATCCAAAACAAAAAGTTTTATAAGCAGATAAATTTGGGAAAGTGTGTGTTATATCTCCCTCCTAGAAAGTTACAATGCATGTTACCCTAGCTCTGAGAAGTTCTATATTAAAGAAACACTTTAATTTTTTTTGATTCAGAATATCTTAAATTTATCCCACTACCAAGCTTTTTTTCCTTCTTCCTCTTTAGAACATGAGTAAGCGAGTGATTGGAAATATGACAACAACTACAGGTTGATAGTCATGATCACCAAAACTACATTGACAGAATTATTTATTTTCAGTTTGTTGAAATATGTGAAATGTCTAGCTTTAAGTAGTTTTTGTTGTTGTTAAGTTTGACACCCTTTTAGATTAGCTGTGGAACAGAAATATTGAGGTCATCCTTTAATAATGGAAGTTAAACTTGTCCTTTATTGTTTAGGTTTTGTTTATCAGAAACCAGTTGTCCACAAGAAGATCACTTCCCACCCAATCTTTGTGTGAAAGTGAATACAAAACCTTGCAGCCTTCCAGTAAGTCCTAAAAGCTATTTTTTAAATGCATTGCCAGCATAGCATGCATTAGTCATGACACCTGTCGTTGACCATAGTTTTTCATTAAGAAAACATCTTTAGTTTGGATATATATTCATGTGGCTGAGTGAAACACTTGTACCAACTATGTATAATTAACAGCTGTGACATTAGCTCTGAAGACAAAGTCGAGGAGTTGGGAGTTGGGTGTGGTAGCCTTAGTGTCATTCTGGATTTGGGGGACAAGAAATGTTTCCACAAAACCTCAGTGGCACTCATGTGGGTCTGGAAGCCTGTAGTAGAATACAGGAATGATGCTGTGGGGGTGCTGTCGGTTACCTTTAAGATGTTCCTTATACACTTATCCAAGCCTTTAATGAATTGTTCCAGAATCTTAAGTTTTAGACATTTTTAAGTTCTATCGCCAGTATTTTTCTCAGGCATCCTATAGAATGAGTTGGTAGGGTTATTTAGAGAAACAACCTTGTAAACGCTTGTAAATGTTTACTTCTCTACTCTTTAATGAAAATTCATATTTTCTAATATGTAGTTTGTTGGAGGGGGGTAACTTGTTTTAGAAATGGAAGTCGAAATGATTGTGGAAATAAGTAGAAATAAATTACATTTCATTCTTAGGGTTATCTTCCACCTACAAAAAATGGTGTGGAACCAAAGCGACCCAGCCGACCAATTAATATCACCTCACTTGTCCGATTGTCCACCACAGTACCAAACACCATTGTTGTTTCTTGGACTGCAGAAATTGGAAGAGTAAGTAAATTTTTATTTCTACTAGATCTTTGTATGGCAAGGAAAGGTTAATCTCCATGGCTACCTGAGCTTATATGTAAATGATATTATAAAATGAGTTGCAAAAGGATTTATTTTTGTCTCACAATGAATTTTCAACATGTTCCCATTTGAAAAATGGGATCATGCAGTATTCAGTGTTTTATAACCTGATCCAGTTTCACTCAGCAATTTATCATGAACGTCTTTTTATTTCATTCCATGTGCATCTGCATGATTTAAATGGCTAGATCATATTCCAATATGAGTATGCCACAATTTAGCCTGTTCCCTATTCTTGAGCAGTTAGTTGGTTTATTGATTGATTCATTGCTATTTCAGCGACCATCCTGCTTGCTATAGCTTTGCATACGTACACGATAATTTCCTTAAATTCTCAGAAGTGGAATTTGAGTCAAAGAGCGTGCAGAATTTTAAGAAATGTTGTGTACATTGACAGATTGCCTTACCAGAAGTTGTACAAATTTATTCTCCTTCAGTGTTTATTTGTGTGCCTGTTGACCTACACTCCAGCAGTAGTTCTTTAAAATCTACCTATGTTAGTAGGTAAATCATGGCACCATGTTGCTTTGATTAGTGCTCCTTTTACTATTACTGAGATTGAACATATTTGTCTGTTGTGATTTAAATTTTATATATAAATTTTATAATTTTATAACATTTTAAAATTGTATGCATATGTTTTCTTCTGTTGCTGTTTTACTTATTATTTATCAGTTCTTCATGTATTAAGACTTAGGCTCTTTAACATATTGGAAATATTTGTTTCTAGTTTGTTTCCCTTTTACTTTCATTCATGTAATTATTTAATGTTTAGAAGATTTAAGTTATTATAGAGTCAATTTTTAACGAGTTTTTTTCAATAGGCTTTCCCCCTCAGTTCTGTCACACTTAAGTCTATCTGCCTTTCCCAAGCTTGCATAAATATTTGTTTATATTTTCTTCTAGACTTCTGAGTTTTCTTATTTTACCTTTAAATATCTAATCCATTGCAACTTATGTGTGGTGTGAAATAAAAACTTAATTTCATTTTTAAATAGCCATTTGGTCTAACACTGTTAACTAAACAAATGCTGATGCAGAAGCCAGCGTTACTGTATATTTGATTTTTATTTATCCTATGTGTGATTCTGAACTTTTTCTCTATTGTTTCTTCATCTTGCACTCTTTTTCCAGGACAATTTCAGAATGTCGTTGATTATTTCAGTTTTATCATGCGAGCTCATATCTATTCATTAATTCATTTGAAATTTATTGAATGCTCCCCATATGCCATGCACTGTACAAAACTGGCAGTACCGTAGCAAGAAAAGGAGTATCTTGGGGCCAGGTGGTCACACACAAAAAGGTGAACATTTTTTAGAAGGGCTATGAAGGAGAGGTGTGTAGTGATTTTAGAATATATAAAGGGCACTTTGAAATAGAGATCGGGTGGGGCTTCCCTGAGGAAGTAGGGACTGAGCAAGAGAAGGGTAGCAGGAAGCAGTTTGGGTGAAAGGTTCAGAGGAAACGACCTGCACAACAGCCCAGTGGCAGAAGTCAGCCGGGTTCTTTCCAGGAGGCCGAGAGGGAGCCTCTGGGGCTCGAGGGCAGAGAGTGAGGAAGCACCATATACAAGGTGAGGCTGCATATGTACGGAAGGGCCCAAGTCCTGCGGGGCCTGTGAGGTACTGTTAATGTTCAGGATATTCTCTTTTTTCGGTTTTTCTCTTTTTTTTTTTTTTTTTTTAATGTTTATTTACTTTTGAGAGAGAGAGAGAAAGAGGGAGAGAGACAGACAGCAAGTTGGGGAGGGGCAGAGAGAGAGGGAGCCACAGAATCCAAAGCAGGCTTCAGGCGCCGCCAGCGCAGAGCCCAAAGCAGGGCTCAAACTCATGAACTGTGAGATGGTGACCGGAGCCGAAGTTGGACACTCAACCAGCTGAGCCACCCAGGCGCCCCAAGGATATTCTTTTTTTAAATGAAAACTTTACAGGAGTTTACACAGGTCATTCTGCAGAGTGGTAAACAGTTTGGCGTCCAAAAGCGTGCAGAGGTCACTCCCAGGAGCATGATATTGCTGCAGTGTTAGTGGAGGAGGGCGTGTATTAGCCTGAAAGTGAGGGAGGTTCTGAGTGAAGGTGTTGGAAAAGTAATTATGGGGAGGGAGCCCTGTTTTCCTGCTTTACTCCCCCAAATCTTTCTGGGAATGTGAATGAAGTTGCTTTAAATTAGTATATTGTTTGGTTTAATTTATTTATAGTATTTAATATTTCCATTCCAGGAACTTTATGTTTCTCCATTTATTCAAATCCTCTTTTATGTTCCCTGGTAATTTAACAGGTTTCTTATAATCTTCCATTTTTAAAGATTAATTCTAGGGCACCTGGGTGGCTCAGTCGGTTAAGTGTCCAACTTCAGCTCAGGTCATGATCTCACGGTTCGTGGGTTTGAGCCCCGCATCGGGTTCTGTGCTGACAGCTCAGAGCCTGGAGCCTGTTTCAGATTCTGTGTCTCCCTCTCTCTGCCCCTCCCCCACTTGTGGTCTGTTTCTCTCTGTCCCAAAAATAAATAAAAAAGATTTTTAAAAAACATTTTAAAAAAGACATTAAATTAAAAAAAATTCTGTGCTGTTTATTATTATTTCTATTGTAAGTATACATTTTTTTCTAAAGAATTTATTGTTGGTTTATTTAAAAGCTAGTTATTGTTGAATATTTACTTAGTATGTAAATTTTCATATACTGATTCCATCAGCTTTTTAAGTGGTTCCTTGATATTTCCAGGTAGGCAGTTTGGAGTTTGAAATGATAATCCTAGTATTTATGTCTTAATTTCTTGTTTTTGTTCTGTTGTGCTGACTAGAACCTTCAGAACAATGTTAAATAATGGGTGTGCCAGTGGATGCTTAGCTTGTTCCGTATGATAATGAGGGTACTACTAGTGTCCCAAGTATTAATTTTTGATAGAACTTACTTTCATATTGCTCTTTTCCTGGATATCTTTGTGAGGCATGGATTGTCAGTTTTATCAGCATCCCTTTTGACAACTATCCAGATTATATTTTTTCCTTTGCCTAATTAATATGTCACCATTAGGTTTTTGAAATTCTTTTAAATGTTTTACTTCTAGTGTACCTTGGGATTCCCCCTTTGGTCTCCCTTTTGAAGAGGGTATTGAAAATGTTTTTTGTTTTGTGTTGGTCTTTTTGCCCATGTATGAAAAGTATAGCCTCCTGGGTGGGGTGTTTGCAGTGAACTCTGACAGAAGGCTCAGGCTGTGGGAGAGCAGGGGAGTAGGCTGGTGTACGGCCTTAGAGGAGAGAGGGGAGCCTTTCCAGCCTCAGAGAGAAGACAGTATCTTCAGGGATCTGAAGGCGGTCTTGTCGTAGCTAGTAGATAAGATCTTTGTGTAGACCCCAGTCTACAAGTTGGAGACCTTTTTGAAGTAAAACATTGAAAGACAGTTCTTCTTCTTCTTCTTCTTCTTTTTTTTTTTTTAATGAAGGAAAATCATTCTTTACCAAAGCTGAGATGATAACTTGTTAGATTGTTTTTCTGTCACTAGTTTTAATTCAGCTTGTAAAGATACTCTGATTAGTTACTTTAGGATCTCTTACTATTTGGGGGATTAATTTGAGTTACAAGTTGCCACTGAGAAATGTTTTAGAAGTATATCTCCAAAGGAAATAGAAGAGTTAATGTCAGCTAAAGCTAAGGTGGTAGGTAACCTCTTAAAATATAGAAGTGTATCAAATCAACATGTTGTGTACCTTAAACTCATACATTTTATGTCAATTATATCTCAATTTTATCAACAAATTTTTTTAAGTTTTTAAATTTTATTTTATTTTTTGAGAGAGCAGGGGAGGGGCAGAGAGAGAGAGAGAGAGAGAGAGAGAGAAAGAGAGAGAGAGAGAGAGAGAGAGAGAGAATGAATCCCAAGCAGGCTTCACACTGTCAGTGCAGAGCCTGATGCAGGTCTTGAACTCATGAACCGTAAGATCATGACCTGAGCCAAAATCAAGAGTCAGACACTTAACCGATTGAGAGTTAGACTCTCATTGTTTAGAGAAAAGTTATTTAGATACTGGTATAAAGGGCACTTAATGAGTAGATTATATCTTAGTTATACAGAAAAATGTGCTGTGAACTTGATAGACAGTTTTGAAGACTTTTGAGAAGGCACTTGACAAAAACCTCTGTGTAATGCAATATTTCTGAGTAGTTGAGAGTTAAGTAGTAATTGAAGGGCTAGCAAAAACAATGTATTATCATTTACGAATGAAATATTATGCCACTGTAAAGTTTGGGGATTTTTTGCTGCTGAATCTCTTTCAAGTGCTATAGAATTAAGTTCCATATTATCAGTACAAGTGGCATTTGTTAATACCTCACATTCTTTTTGCTGCTTCTTTTTTTAATTTGTTACATGTTCCAACTAGAGTGAATGTACCTTTTCATTAAACTTGTAGTTGTGGTTTCTACTTGATCTCTCCTTAAAAAATTATATAAAGCCTGAGGGTAATTTCTAGTACTGAAGACTCAAGCTGTCAGTACATAATTTCACAGTGTTAATTAGCATTTTTCTAGTTTCTATCATACATAAAACATTAATCAAATAAATAATAAAGGTGAATAAGGTTTTCCCCCCCAGAAGAAGCCTTTCAGTTAAAAAAAATTTTTTTTGATGTTTATTTATTATTGAGACAGAGAGAAACAGAGCATGAAAGGGGGCGGGGCAGAGAGAGAGAGGGAGTTACAGAATCTGAAGCAGGCTCCAGGCTCTGTGCTGTCAGCCCAGAGCCCAACTCGGGGCTCAAACCCACAAACCGTGGGATCATGGCCTTAGCTGAAGCTGTATGCTTAACCGACTGAGCCACCCAGGTGCCTCACCTTTCAGTTTTAAATTAGATTGATATGTATACTCTAAAAATTAGGCAAGTTTTAAGATTCCTTGTAAATTAGCCTTTTTGACCCTTCATTTTCTTTCCCCAGAAAATATGATAGGTTTCTGAACTCCAGATGAAATTTTGGCCTGCCAAAGGATACATGGGATATTTTCTCTTGCTGTTAAAAGAGGGGAATGCACTTTTAAAGGTCTGCAAGGTGGACTATACATTGGGCTAGGTTGGGAGGGTCAAAGCAAACAAGGTGCATGAAAGCAGGAATGGTAGAGGACTGACTAGCTTTGGCCATGAAGTCCATTGTCCTGACATCCATACTCTTTCTTCCTGGTTTCTAGTGCCAGCTCTGTCACCAGGCAGTTGCATGATCATGGGCAGATGACATATCTTTTTGTGCCTTCATTCCATGAATCTTTTACTTAGAAAAATTCTTATTCTTCTTGTCTCTTATAGGCCTTCCGTAAGTTTAAATGAAGTAGATAGTATGTGTTAAGAGTGCTTCAGAAACTGTATGTAATCATAATCTAATAGGTGGCAGTAAGTGTTTTTCCTTTTGCTTTTCCAGATCTCTTGATCTTCCTCTTGATCCCAATACCAGATGGAAAGTAGGCCTTCTCAGTTAGATCTCCCTCCTCCCTGAATAAACTTCAGCTCTCTTTTCTCCCTCATATCCAGTCATGTACCCTTCGCTCTGCCTTGGTTTGTGATTAACTGTTTTCTTCGTTACTTTCTCCTGCTACCATCTCCTCTACTGGTCCTTGGCTGGTAATGGATATTCATCTATTCATCTGCCGAACCAGCAGCTTCTCTTTGAGAATCTTTAATATTCCCTCTGTCTGTGATAATGGACCACCACATAGGGTCTTTTCAAAACTACTTAGAGACATAAAGAGAGATGCAGTGGTATAGATTAGGAAGCCAATCTAGTTTGTAATGTTTTAATAGGGCCTATTATTTAGGTATATCTGGTACCTACTAAGTGTGGTTTATAGTGATTTTGACAGCTTACTGGCCTTGGCTTAGATTTAATTTTAGTAGCTTTTTTTTTTTTTTTAAATATAGGTGCCACAAATTGATTAGCTTCAAGCACAGTTAGTCAGGTAATATGGAAGCATGACAGACTTGACTTTATTGCTTGAAAGTTGCAAAATTCTTTTACTTCTCTACACTTCACTTCCTTGTCCATAAAAGTAGGTTTATGACAACCTCAGCAGCTTTTTGGTTAGGACTAAATTAATTACTGTTCATAAAAACACCTAAGATAGTGCCTGACCACACAGTAGGTGCTTTAAGAAGTGTTAGTATTCTCTCCCTATTGTTTTGAGATTAAAATAGATGTACTATTTACTTACATATGTTGTTTGTTTTCTACATCTTTTTTTTTTTTTTCCAGAACTATTCCATGGCAGTCTATCTTGTAAAACAGTTGTCCTCAACAGTTCTTCTTCAGAGGTTACGAGCAAAGGGAATAAGGAATCCGGATCATTCTAGAGCTTTAAGTACGTATGATAAACTTATTTCATTTATGTAGCTGAACTATTTTGGTAAAGGTTAGAATAGTGTGTTTTCTATTCAATAAATTTTCAAGAAGAAATTTTGTTTTTCACTAGAGCTTCTCATAGATGATTCAAAACACTGAAAACTTGTTTTCTGAGCAAAGTAAATCAAGACTTAAAAGTAGTTTTAATATCTTTATTTGACTTATGTTTTATAATCTGCATGTTACTGATTTTAAAATTAACTTTGGAAAGCCAGTAAATGAATATGGAAGAATATGTTACTAAAATTTCATGAAGTAAATAAATGTTTAAGAAATTCTAGGAGACAGGAAATTTTGGTGTGTATTTCATAAGAATGATTTTAGATTTAAGGCTGATCCAGGAAGAACGTTCAGGGATATGTGAGGACTGTGTCCCTGCATCAATAAAGTAAAAAGGAGCCTGTGGGATGGTACAAGCAGTAATGAAATAGGTTCCCCTAGTCAGTTACATAACCTTGGACAAGTCGCTTTACTCCCCAGAGCCTCATATTCCTCATCTGTAAGAAGAGGTTGTGACCACATGATTTCTAAAGTTCCTCCAAAGTCTGAGTTTATAGTTATAAATAACTAGATGGTTCGTTTTGTTGTGTTGGATTTGCGATCTAGTCATTTCTGCAAATTGACTGTTCTGGCCTCAGGTTTGAGGGTTAAGGCTAGAGGTTGGCTGTCTTTCCCAAGAGGTGAACTAAGTTCTTCTTTTCTGCTTTTATGAGGATAGATTCTTCATGGATGGATTCAGGGATGGGGCTGGACACCTAGGGAACAAAACTTTACAGGCAGGGATTAGATAGCTACTCTTTACAGATTCTTGATGTGAGTTGACTAATGAAGTCTCCTCTCAGATTTATAGTTAGTCATACTCTGGTGGAAAGAACTAATAAAGTAGTAAGACTGGCTTTTCCCTCACTTTCCTTTGTGGCATAGCCTTTATCTTTTTCTCTAACCTGTTTCTGTGCTGGATTAAAAGATCCCATTACCTCTGAATAGAAATATACCCTCAACAATAGTTCATTGAAGCATTTTTCTGCATTAAAAGGACCCTTTTTTAAAATGCAGGTAATCCTGAGTCAAGAGGACCATACTTTCGGCTAATGCCTCTATAGACATTCCTCAAAAGACAGTAGAGAGCTAGAATGACCACACTGGTTTGGGGTCTAGGGGAGAGGAAGGTTGGCAGGGACAGAGTAAAAAGGGACACACATCTGTTTTAAAGGAGCGTGCAGGAGACCTTTTCTTTTTCACACTTGCTGAAGTCCATTTCTGGTCATTCTACTGAGAATCTTCATATCTGCCACACAGTGCTAGATTCTCATCCAGTCAGTGCTGTGGAATTCTGTGAACTTGTGTGGAGAAAGAAATACCCGCAAATAAGGCAGACGAGGCTGTTCTACTTAATAATAATGGTGGTGGTGGGAGTGGTGGTGGGGGGGGTAGTAAGGCAAGCTGTTTTTGCTCAGGCTGTTAACTCTTTTCCACTTGTACTTGTAGCACCGTCTGGAGGGAAGTGGGAAGGTGAGCCTAGAATTATTTTGTTTTCTGGAAGAAACCACTGTTAGCCACTATTAAGTAATAAAGACTTCTTACTTCAGAGGCTACCTATTCGCTCTCTGATCCAGTGCTGGGAGTGAAGAGTAGTTGCAGATGGGGTGGGATTTTTGTGGCAGTTTTTTCTTCTCTTACTTACTGGCCTGGAGAACCAGTAAAACATTAATTTGGATCCTACCAGTAAGACATTCGTTGTAATTGTCTAAGCAACAGATTGTTTGTCTTTATGCTATCTATAAAGAAATAACTTTCCCAACAAATTAACTTGTAATTAGAAGATTGTATAAAACAACTTGACTGAAGAAAATGTTGACAGATTTCTCGGATATTTTTGAAGAATCAAATTACCTAAAAATATAAGCACTGTAAGTCATTCTTATCAGTAAATTCTGCTGGCAAAGTTTTATTCATCAAATCAGGCACTATTGTGTTCTTTAAAGAATAAACTCCATAATATTGAGACTTCTCACAGAGAAGTCTACTCTAATTCATTTGATTTGGTAGATTTTTGTCTTGTGGTTTCCACCTTTGTGTCGCGTTGTCCCCTCAATCACAAAAACAGCCCTTTGCTTACTATTTTTTTATCACGTTCCTGTCCCCCTCTCCTTCTCCCCTGCAGTTGTCACTTTAAACCTTGGCCACACTTTACTCAAACACTGTTCCCCTCTCATATAAGCACACTGCCATTGCGAGGAAACCGGGGCTATAAGGTGTTCACACTCTCAGCTGCCCGCTGCTTCCGTTATCTTAGTTTCCCCGTAACTGCTCTTCAGCTTATCTACATTTGTAACCGCCCTTCCTTCTTGTCTTCAGTCTCAGGGGGAAGTGTCCCTTTTTCTGCTCAAAGTTAATCTTCTATTCATTTATTCTTCTCACTCAAGAAATTATATTTAAGAGTCTACAGTGTTCCAGGCACAGGAGAATATAGCATTAAACAAGACACACACCGTCTCTGCATCCTTCAGAAGTTTGCAGTCTGGTGGGAGAGACAGAATTAAATGATTGAACAAGTCACTAATGAATTATAGTTGTGACATGTGCCTTAAAGAAGAAAGACAGGGAGCTCTGGAGGTAACCACAGAACATAGTCCTCTCTGGTGCTGTGATGTTTAAAGACAAGATTATAAGGATGAGGCGGAGGTACGCCCAAGAAGAGAGGGGAATATGCCAAGACACAAAGCCAGTAGAGCTGGAAAAGAGAGAACCAAGGAGGACAGTGGCCAGAGAGATAGCCATGGGGTGAGTTCATACAGATGACATAAAGGTGTAGAGGATGACGTAAAGGTGGTTGAGTGTCTGACTTCGGTTCAGATCATGATCTCACCCTCATCAGGCTCGCTGCTGTCAGTGCAGAGTGTGCTTTGGACCCTCTGTCCCCCTTGTGCTATGCCGTGCCCGCGCGCGCTCGCGCTCTCTCTCTCTCTCTCTCTCTCTCTCTCTCTCTCTCTCTCTCTCTCACACACACACACACACTCATTCTCTGTCTCTGTGTGTGTGTGTGTGTGTGTCTCTCTCTCTCTCTCAAAAATAAACTTTACAAAAAGAAAATAAAAAGATTGTTCTGAAGACTGACCTGAGGAGGGACTAGACTGATGCAGTGAGGCCAGTTAGGAACCTGTTGTCCCGGTAAGACGTGATGGTGTCTTGAGTGTAGGTAATTATGATGGTGTAGAGGTTGACTGTTTGAGAAGTGTTGAAGGGTAGCAATGGTGACGGATTACATGTCGGGAGGGAAGAAAAAGGAGAAGTCAAGGCCTTCTTAAACTGGTTACATGGTAATGCTATTTACTGAAATGGCAAACAACGCGGAGAAGATGGGAGGGGTCAGTACATGCTTACACTGGTATTTATACGCGATCTCTGTGAGGCATCTGGTTGGAGATGCCCAGAAGCAGTATTATGAGACCTGTTCTCTGTCCTGTATTTTGGTCCCTCCCTCTCTATACGCTCTTCTTGTCAGCCTTCTCTGTCAGGTCTTTTTCATCCTTTAAAAGATATAAAAACAAACTGTTCTCTAGGTAGAGAGTGCTCTGTCTTCCTGTTGTCCTCCTACTTTTTTCAAAGAGTAGTCTACATTTGCTTTTTTCTCCCTCCTCACTGCAACCCACTGTGCCCTTTCACCTCCAGTCGTTCCGCTGGAACTTCTCTTGTAGATGTCACAAGTGACCGTCTGATTGCCAGATTTAAAGTTTATCTTTTCAGTTTTCATCTTAAATATTTTTGCTGCATATCATGCCAACCACTCTATCCTTGAAATTGTTTCTTCTCAATCACTTGCCTTCAGTAGATTCTCTTAAGGGAAGCATCCTAAATGTTTGTTTTCCCTGGCGTGTCATCTTGGGCCCACTTTTACATAATCACATCTGATCTTGTGGTTTAAATTAGCACATATCTCATCCTGGACCTTCTCCTGAATTTCATATATAGATACGTATAGTTAGCTAACCACCTTCACTGAAACATCCTTTTGGATCCTGAAATTCAAGTTTATTTTTGAGAGAGATGCCATCAGGGCAGGGGCAGAGAGAGAGGGAGACGCAGAATTTGAAGTAGGTTCCAGGCTCTGAGCGTCAGCACAGAGCCCAACGCGGGCCTGAACTCAGGGACTGCAAGATCATGACCTGAGCTGAAGTCGGATGCTTTACCACCTGAGCCACCCAGGCGCCCCCAATTTCAAGTATTTAAAACTAAACTCCCTGAATCCTCTCAAACTTCCAGCCTAAGTCTGTCTTCTTCTCTCTCTCTCTCCCTATGGTCATTGCCCTCATTTAAGCTCTCAAAATCTGCCTTTATTTAAAAAACCTATTCTTAAGTAATCTGTCCCTCTTCTTTCTCAGTCCCACTTCACATCTCTCTCCTGGTAGCAACCTAAGTGATGAGCACAGACCTAAGTTTACCATTCCCTTGCAATCTGTGGCTTTGTAACATTGGTAGAGTAAAAGCTCGCAACTTTGTTAGCACGGCAGATGCAGCTTTCTGTGTCGTGTCCCCTGCTTGCTACTCCCCAGTGTCTTCTGTATTCGCCCTTCTTGTGTTTTATATTCCAAAAGTACTGGATTCTTTTCCTTTCTGCACTGCTTTTGCTAGCATTGTTCTCTGTGCCTCCAAACTTCCCTGTTCTTTGCCTGACTCCAGTTATCCTTTGTGTTTCCCTTTCTCCAAGGAGGCGTCTCAGAACCCCTGGAGCAGACGCATTCACTTTCGGCTAGCTTCCTGAACACATTTCTTTTGAGAACATAGAGATGACCCCCCTGAGCGGCTCAACCCTCAGCTAGACTCTTGAGTTTCTCTGGATAGGAATTTAATCTTACTTGTCTTGAATTCCTCACACACAGTTCCTGGCACATAGTAGAGCCTCAGATTTTTTGAGGTACACGGATTTAAGGAAATACAGAATAAAAATTTGGTCTCTGTGCCTATTTCTTTGCCTATAAGATAAAGTATTGAACTTAATATATTCAGTTGTTTACAGCCTTAAAATTCTAAAAGGATAACTGTAAAATAATCTGATACTGAGGAATGATAAAATGTATA
Source organism: Suricata suricatta (assembly GCF_006229205.1). Classification (NCBI taxonomy): domain Eukaryota; kingdom Metazoa; phylum Chordata; class Mammalia; order Carnivora; family Herpestidae; genus Suricata; species Suricata suricatta. The sequence continues at coordinate 105,229,781 of NC_043708.1, forward strand.
TAAAAACCCCAGAGCAACAGAAAAGGAAGTCTGTGCTGATGGCAGCGTACCTCTGCACTGTTCTGGGTGACGGCTGCCATTGACATGTGCCTAGTGAGCTCTGAAATGTGACCAGTGCAACTGAGGAACTGAATTTTAAATTATTCTTAATTTAAATTCAATATAGCCACAGACTAGTTCCTACCTCTCATAGATCATGACAACAGATTTTTTAAACGATTAAACTTAATTTTTTTAAATGTTTTATTTATTTTTGAGAGAGAGACACCGCGAGCAGGGGAGGGCCAGAGAGTTAGGGAGACACAGGATCTGAAGACAGGCTCCAGGCTCCGAGCTAGCTGTCAGCACAGAGCCTGACACGGGCCTCGAACCCACAAACATTTTAAATGTGTCTAATACAACTTCATTTATAAGTCATATAATAAGATACTGTTACCACTGATACAGAAATACTTCACCAGTGATACAGAAAACCCTTAATTCCCAGAAGACTTGCCACACATTGTTTGATGTTGCAGGGTAAACCTTATAACCTGTCTGTATTTTTTACTTCCTTGCTCATAAGGACATTGGTTACTTTCTTTTTCTTTACTTGCTGTGACTAAATTTAACATGATTCCCCCCCTCCTTATCTCTTTTTTCTTTTGGTTATGTTTATTGAAGTATAGTTTACAAAAGTAAAAATTCACCTTTTGAATTGTACAGTTTGGTGAATTTTACAGGTGTATGCAATCATGAACCACTGCCATAATCAAAATGTAGAACATCCTTCATCCCAGAAAGTTCCTCTGTGGTCCCTTGCAGTTCATCTCAGCCCCCTTTTCTCAGTTCCTATAACCGTTGATGTGATTTCTGTCTCTGTGATTTTGTCTTTTCTAAAATGTTCGATATTTCCAGGCCTGCACCATGTAGCTTTTTATTTCTGGCTTCTTGAACTTAGTATAATGCTTTTGAGGTTCATCCCTGTAGTTTTTCCCCTCTTTATTACTGAGTAGTAGTCCATTTATCTGAACTATCATTTGTTTATCCATTTATCAATTGATGGACATTTAGGTTGTTTCTAGTTTTGCACTATCATAAATAAAGCTGTGTAAATATTTATATTCTGCATATGTATAGCCTGCTCTTGTAGACGTATGTTTTTATTTCTCTTGGGTAAATATTTAGGACTCGGAGTGCGGTCACATGACACAACTGGCAGTTTCTTATAAAATGCATATGTCATTTTTGTATTCCCACCAACAATTATGCGATTTTGAGTTTTTCCTGTATTTTCACTAACATTTGGTATTGTCAAGTTGCTTTGAGTTTTAGCTGTTTTGGTCAGTATATAGTAGTATCTCATCATGATTTTAATTTGCATTTTCCTAATGACTAATTGATGCCCTCTGCTTATTTGCTAGTCCTCATAGCTTCTGTGATGCAATGTCTGTTCAGATCTTTTCCCAATTTCTTTTTATAGTTTGTGCTTTTTGCATTCTGTGAAGTCTTTGCCTAGCCTGAGCTCACAGATATTTTTTCTGAAGTGAATTTTTATATATGATGCAAGGTAGGGCTAGAGGTTCATTTTCCTCATATGGATGGATACCCAGTTCCAGCAACATTTTTGGAAAGACTGTCTTTTTCTGTATTTAATCAATTACCTTTCAAAAACCCAGTTGACCATAGGTATAGAATCTGTTTCTGGACTGTTATTTTCCCTTGACCTATATGTCTGTTCTTATGTCAGTATAACACTAATGGTTACTGTAGCTTGATAGTAAGTGTTGGAGTCAAAGAGAGTCTTCCAACTTTGTTCTCAGAATTGTTGGCTAAGTCAATTCTAAGTTGATATGTAAAAAGATTATGATACAGTATGTCAACTATACTTTAATTGAAATTAAAAAGATATCTATAATATCCAAATAGAGTTTATCCCAGGCATATTAGGTTCACACAGTATATGTGAAAATCAGTCAGTATAATTTACCTTCTCAGCAAACTTAAAAAAGGAAAAAATTATATGACCATCTCCACTGATGCAGGAGAAACATCTGGTCAAAATTCTGTGTCTATTCATGATAACATACTCAGCAAAATAGAAGAGAAGGGAGCTGCCTCAGTGTAATAAATGATATTTACAAAAAGCCTTTAGCTAATATTATAGTTAGTTGTGAGAAACGAGGATGCTTTACTCCCAAGTTGGGAAAAAGGCAAGAGTATCACCTCTTAATATTTCTGTTCAGCATTGCCTTTGAGATCCTAGCTAGAACAATAAAGCAAGAAAAAAAGCTAACCCAATTAAAGCAACAGATTAGAAATGAATAACTAATTATTATCTTTATTTGAAGATGACTTCATTGTGTAGGAAACAAAGAATTTACTAAAAAGCAACTAGACTAGTACATGAATTTAAGCAAGGTTGCAGAATACACGATCAACTTATAAATCAGTTATATTTCTGTTAGCACTGAACAACTGAGTAGTGAAATTAGGAAAACAGTTTACTACAAAATCCAGAAATATGAAATACTTAGGAATATGTCACATAAAATGTGTGCAATATGTGTTGCTGAAAACTTTAAAACAGTGCTGAGGAAAATTAAAATAAGACCTGAATAATGGGGACATATAACATGTTAATGGATCGGAACATTCAGTATTGTTACTGTAGAGATGTCAGTTCTCTTCAAGTTGACCTATAAATTCAGTCCAATTAAGATCCTAGTAGGATCTTTAAAAGTATCTTTACATGAAAGAATTGACCAAAATTGAGTCTATAGTAGCAAAGGCAAAAGGCAATTTTTCCTTTTTTCTTCTATTTTTTTTAAATAGAAGTTGACAAGCTGATTCTAAAATAATTTCATAAAATTCTGCCATCTCTTAGAGAAAGTGAACATACAAATGACATTTTTTAAATTTTTTTTTTAATTTGTTTTTGATACAGAGAGAGACAGAGCATGAGAGGGGGAGGGGCAGAGAGAGAAGGAGACACAGAACTGGAAGCAGGCTCCAGGCTCTGAGCTAGCTGTCAGCACAGAGCCTGATGCGGGGCTCGAACCCACGAATGTGAGATCTGACCTGAGCCGAAGTTGGAGGCTTAGCAGACGAGCCACCCAGGCGCCCCCAAATGACATTTTTTAAAGTAGCAGTAGCTAAATATTTACTTAGGATAATATTAGGCTATTTTAAAGCATTTTGTGTGTATTAACTAACATTGCTATAAAGTGCTGTTGTTACCATTTATAAGGTGATGAAACTGAGGCACAGAAAGGTTAAATGACCAGGCTAAAGTCTGAATTGTAAGTTGGGCTGTATTCTTTCTTTCTTTCTTTTTTTTTTTTTAAGATCCCGTATGCTTAACCACTACTTCAGGTTGCCTCTCCTGTTTCAATTTCTTTGGGAAGTACTAACCACTGAACTCTCTTTTGCATAAAGTTGATATTCTGGTCTGTGGTATTGCTTTATTTCAATGGAAGTTTAAATAGATCAATTCCATAGTGTTCTCAGTGCCCTGTGTAGGGTGGTGATAGGGTGCTGCAGGTATGCAGAATGGTTAGTAATCACCTTACAATTCTGTTTACATGTTTTTATTGTATGGCAGTTATATGTTACCTTTAAGAAGATACTATTTGTTAAATGTATCTTTTAAGAAAGGGTTGAGTAAGATTAGGTCTGTAACAATACAGGTATACTTTCCATAATTTACACGTGTCATTATATAGCACAAGTGATGTGATAACTATATTTCCCAAACTAAAACCCAGGGATTATCTCAAAAAAAAAAAAAATCCAGGTTGTAAAGATCACGTCTTTAATAAAGACAGGACTCTTAATTCTCATAAATGGTTATCAGCACAACAGACATCTACTCTGAAATCATTCTTCCTTATCTGAATATATTTCTGCTCCCCATTTTCTTAATTCTACTATATATTAACTCTCTTGTCACACTTAGCTGTGCCACAGCTCTGAACTTGTGTGATTGACTATGTGCACAGCCACTCCACTTGGGCCCTCCTTACACATACAGACTTTAGAGTCATTGTGGAACAATCTCTAGAATTTTTAGAGTACTACATTCAGGCGCTTCCGCCTCGTCTCCATGCTGAAGTTTAAGTAAAGTTCCAAACTGAAGTTTTCAGAAGTAAAAATATGTCTCGGGATTCCAGATGAGACGTGTAAAGGTCCTTCTTATGTAAGACTGATAGAAAGTAACAGAATAGCCATTATTACTGGTGCCTTGGCTCTTAAGAACCATAGGAAGTTTGAACTGAAAAGACCTAGAGATTATCTAGTTTGAGTTCTAAAATAAGAACTAGCAAAATAGCTAGAAGCAAAATTAAACTCAGAGAGGAGAATTGACTTGCCTAAAATAGCATAATTAGTTTGTGGATAAATAAATGTAAAACTCAAATAATTATGTGGAAGAAAAGCAATTGAGCTTTTTTATAATTTGAAAATAGAATTAATGAAAAATAGGATAATTAATATATCATATAAAATATATTAATGTATTTTATTATCTGAGCTTTGGAAAATTTGTAAATGTTGGTAATTCTATTATCTACACTATTAATTTATTAAGATATAAGATTGGTCATAACTTAAAAGAAAGAACGACTTTATTTAGTTTCTTTGAGTTATAAAAGGAAAAGATTCTGCCATCAGTTGAATATGTCAATTTACTATACAAATTTCCTTTATGTTAACGCAATGCAGTTTTTGTTCCATGGATGAGAAGAAATAATAAACCATATAATTGTTTTTTTCTTTCCATTCAGTTAATTGGAAATAATTGAACAAATTATTTTTGAGTTCATTTTTTTTTAAGCTTCCACATTTTAAGTTCCTTGTTCTTATGTTGCATCACTGATGTATCTTTAATCAGCATGTTCTATTTGTTTTCTCTTTAATGAATGTCAGTTAAAGAGAAATTGACTGCGGATCCAGACAGTGAAATAGCCACAACCAGCCTGAGGGTTTCTCTACTGTGTCCAGTAAGTGTTAACTAATATTCGTTTGCCAGAAGATTCAGCATACAGTTTCCTTTTTTTATGAAGTATTCCCAGTATTTACAATATTATGTTTACTTGTGAAATATGCCTACCTTTGTCACATTTTCTGAAAAGTACAAAGACATTATTATTTAGTCATAGGATTTGGAATCTAACCAAATTTTTAAGTCTATAAAAATTTTCTATTCTTAGTAAGATATATTTAAGTATTGCTTGTGACTAATGATTATCTCTCAGATTCAAGTATAAAGTGTTCAAATAAAGAATATGTATTATCTAGGTGTATTTATTAAAATTGCATTTTTAAATGTTTATTTTAATTAATTTTGAGAGAGTAAGTGAACAAGCAGAGAAGGGGCAGAGAGTGAGGGAGAGAGAGAATCCCAAGCAGGCTCTGTGCTGTTAGCAAGGAGCCTGACATGGGGCTCGAACTCACAAACATTGAGATCATGACCTCAGCTGAAATCAGGAGTTGGGTGCTTAACTGATTGAACCATCCAAGCACCCCTAAAACTGCATTTTTAAAAATAATATCCTTTTGAATAGAAATCTAGCCATGATTTACCCACACATTTAGCTTAACCATTTTGCCAACAATGTCTACATTGTAAGAATCCACCAATTAAAAACTATTCTATTTAGCCTGAATCACTGAATTGGTTATGCATATTAAAATAACACTCTCTCTCTTGTCCCCCCCATTCCCTCTCCCTCCCTCTCTCGCTGCTTCTCCGTTTGCACACTTTCTTGAAATAAGCTTTATTGCTTAATTAGTTTGATGTTAGGTCCACCAGTTGTAGGGAGAGGTAATTGGATGTGGTTATTATACAAAACTATGTGAAAAACTAGGAGTAAATTACTTTGACATTGTAATGACCTTTTCTATAATTAATCAAATATATCTAAATTGGGGAGAAGGTATGAAAACTGAGGGGACACAGCTGTTTCCTGATTTGCCTGGATCGTTCAGGCAGGCCTGATGTTGAAAGCTTTGAATATTGAAATCCTACTAATCTAAGATGAAGTTATTGTATCCTTAAAGAAGCAAAGAATTTAAAAAGAAATTAAATGTTATTTGTCCTACATCTTAGTCTTTTATAATTTATAAAATCTCAGACACAAGATGGAAAAAGTTATTAGCTCATGAATTAGTTAGTAATACTATATTTGATGTGGCTCTTAAAAACTTTTTTATCCAGTCTTTTTCTGAGGGAAGATAGTTTGACTCCAGCCTTTTTATATTATTAAAATTCCTTCCCAAATATATGAGGTAATTGCTGACAGAATTGAAGGGAGAACAAGAAAGCAACATAATATTAGTAGACGACTTGATACTACACTTTCAGTTGTAAGCAAAATAACCAGTCAGAAAGTCACTAAGGAAGCAGAGAACTTAGACATTATAGACCAATTGGACCTTACAAAGTATATAATGCTCCACTCAACAACAGTAGATTACATAATGTTCTCAAGTACACGTGGAACATTCTTCAAGGTAGATCACGTGTTAGGTCACAACATAAGCCTTAACAAGTTTAAGTCATACAGAGTATCTTCTCTGACCATAGTGGGATGAGACTAGAACTCAATAGCAGAAGGAAAACAGGAAAATCTACAAATAGGTGAAAATTAAACAACACACTCTTAAACAACGACGGATCAAAGAAGTCACAGGGAATTTAGAAAATAATCAGGAGACAAATGAGAAAGAAAACACAATATACCAAAACTTATGGGATGCAGCAAAAGCAGTAGGAAGAGGGAAGTTTATAGTAGTCAATACTTAATTAAAAAAGAAGATCTCAAATCAACAAGCTAACATTATGCCTCAAGATACTAGAAAAAGGAAAAAAAACGAAACCCAAAGTCAGTAGAAGGAAGGTAATAACCAAGATTAGTAGAGAGAAAAATGAAACAGAGAATAGAAAAACAATAGAAAAAAACAGTGAGACCAAGAGTTGGTTTTTCCAAAAGATCAACAAAATTGTTAGACCCTCAGCTAAACTAAACAAAGAGGAGAGACTGCAATAGCTAAAATTAGAAATGAAAGAGAAGATATTACAGTTGATGAAGATATTACAATAATATGACAGAAATAAAAAGAATTATAACAAACTACTCTGAACAATTATATTCCAACAGACTGGATAACTTAAATAGATAAATTCCTAGAAACATTCAACCTACTATGACTGAATCATGAAGACATAAGAAACCTGAGCAGACCTATACCTAGTGAAGCAACTGAAGCACCAAAAATCTCCTAACGGAGAAAAAAACCCCAGTGCCCCAATGCCTTCCCTAGAGAATCCTACCTTATGTTTAGAGAATCCTACCAAACACCAGTCCTTTTAAAACTTTTCCACAAAGAATTGAAGAGGAGAGAATACTCCCAAACTCATTCTCTGAAGCCAGCATTACCCTGATCCCAAAACCAGACAGAAACAATAAAAAAAATCACACACCATGACCAAATAGGCTCTGTAGCTGGAATGTAAAGATGGTTCAGCATGTAAAAATAAATCAGTGTAATATACCTCATTAACAAAATGAAGGACAAAAACCACATGATTATCTAAATTGAAGCAGAAAAGCATTTCAATACCCTATTGTCCTAAAAACCCTCAACTCCCTAGGAATAGAAGGAAGCCTTTGCAACATAGTAAAAGCCATACCTGAAAAGCCCACAGCGAACATGATAATAGAGAATGACTGAAAGGCCTTCCCATGAGATCAGGAACAGGAACGCTCACCCTTGCCAGTGCTTTTCAACACAGTACTAGGAATTCTAGCCAGAGTAATTACGTAAGAAAAAGAAATAAAACATAAATTGGAAAGGAAGTAAAATCATCTCTGTTCATACATGACATGATCTATTATATAGAAAATGCTGAAGATTCCACAAAAAACTGTTATAACTGATAAACAAATTCATCAGAGTTGCAGGATACAAAATCTTAGTTCTGCTTCTAAATACTAACAGTGAACAATCCCAAATGGAAATTAAGAAAGCAGTCCCATTTGGAATTGCATCAAAAAGAATAAAATACTCAGGAAGAACCCTAACCAAGGAAACAGAAGACTTGTACAATGAAAACTATAAACATTGCTGAAAGAAACTAAAGAAAGACATAAATAAATGGAAAGACATCCCAGGTCTGTGGATTGGAAGGCTGAGTATTGTTAAAATATCCATTCTACCAGAAGTGATTTGCAGATTCAGTGCAGTCCTATCAAAGTCCCAATAGAGGGGTATCTAGGTTGGCTCAGTTGGTTACCTGTCCTCCTGGTTTTGACTCAGGTTATGATCTCACGGTTTGTGAGTGCAAGCCCTGTATCAGGCTGTGTGCTGACAGTGCAGAGCCTATTTGGAATTCTGTCTCCCTCTGTCTCTCTGACCCTCCCCTGCTTGCTCTCGCTCACTCTCTCTCAAAAATAAACATTAAAAAAATCCCAGTGGCATTTTTTGCAGAAAATGAAAAGAAAATCATAAATTCCTGTGGAGTCTCAAAGGACCCCAGAGAGCCAAAGCAGTATCTTAATGAGAACAGAGTTTGAATCCTCACATTCCCTTATCTCAAAACATACTACAAAGCAACAGTAATTAAGATGGTGTGGCATGGACATAAAGTTAATGTAGACTAGTGAACAGAATAGAGAACTCAGAAACAAACTTTTGTGTTTATGGGCCAAGTTCCTTTTCAACAAGAGTGCCAGGACTACACAAGAGGGAAATGACAGTCTCTTTAACAAATGGTGTTGAGAAAACTGGATATTCATATGAAAAATAAGGAAGTTAGACCCATACTTTATACCATATGCAAAAAATAACTCAAAATGAATTAACAACATAAAACCTAAGAGCTTGAACTTTTAAACTCCTAGAAGAAAATGTTGGGAAAAGCTTCATTGAATTTCACAGTGATTTCTTGGATATAACACCAAAAGCATGGGCAACAAAAGCAAAAATAGACAAATGGATTACCCCCAAATTTAAAAACATTTGCATGTCAAAGAAAACAAAACAAAAAACAAAGTGAAAAGACAACCTGTGGAATGGAAGATCTTTGCAAATCATGTATCTGATAAGGGGTTAACATCTGGAATATATAAGAAACTTCTACATCTCAACAACAATAACACAACAACCTGATTTTAAAATGGGCAAAGGACTTGAATAGAGATTTCTCCGAAGGTTTACAAATGGCCAACAAACACACAGAAAGGTGTTCTACATCTAATCACTAAGGAATTCCAAGTCAAAACCACATGAGTTATCACTTCATGCCTATTAGGATGGCCACTGTGAAAAGAAGATAGCAAGTTTTGGTGAGGCTGCAGAGGCACCGGGACTCTTGTGCACTGTTGGTGGGGATGTAAGATACAGCCATCATGGAAAGCCGTATGGAAGTTTCTCAAAAAAAATTAAAAATAAGTTTATCCTGTGGTCCAGCAATTCCTTTTCTGGGTATGTATCCAAAAGAATTCAAAGCAAGTTCATAAAGAGATAATTTGCATACTCATGTTCATTACATTATTCACAATAGCCAAGAGGTTGTTATAATCCAGATGTATATTGAGAGATGAATGGGTAAAGAAAATGTGGTATGTACATACGTAGGTAGCATTTAAAAAGAAAACCATGTCATACATTACAACATGGATAAAACTCTAAATCATTCTGATAAGCAAATAAGCCAGTCACAGAGAAAGGAATACTCTATGATTCCACTCCTACAAAGTATCTAAAGCAGTCAAAATCATAGAAACAGGGGCGCCTGGATGGCTTAGTTTGTTGAGCGTCCGACTTCGGCTCAGGTCATGATCTCACGGTTTGTGGGTTCGGGCCCCATGTCAGGCTCTGTGCTGACAGCTCAGAGACTGGAGCCTGCTTCAGATTCTGTGTTTCCTTCTCTTTCTGCCCTTCCTCCATTCATGCTCTTGTCTCACTCTCTCTCTCAATAATAAATAAACGTAAAAAAAAATTTTTTTTAAATCATAGAAACAGGAAATAGGTGGTAACCAAGGGCTAAAGGGAGGAGGAATTCGTGGGTGTAGAATTTCAGTGTTGCAAGGTGAAAAAGTTCTAGACATCTCTTGCACAGCACTGTGAATATACTTACCACTACTGAATTGCATGCTCAGAAATGGTTAAAGTGTTAAATTTAATATTACATGCTTTTACCACAAAAAATAAATAGGCCGTAGGATCATGCTTTTTAAGTGACTAGGTAAATGTTATAACAGATTGTGGTGTAAAGGAAGCTGACATTTTTTAACATTTAGGAAAATGGCTCACAGACCAAGCAAGTGGAAAGTAGGAAGAAGACAAAGATTAAAAATATAAAAAAGATACTTATCTTCCCTAGCTTCCACCAAGCCCCAATTTATCTATTTCCTCCCTCCATGTGTCTTCTTGCCATCTCCTTTCATTACAAAATACCAGTTTAGAGACTATGAGAAGTTTAGAAAAGTACAGACGCTTCATTTCCCATTTAAATCACTGGAAGAAGTCTTGTTTTTCTGCAGTCTCCTTTTAATAGTGTTTATAGTTGTTCTAATATATATGATGTTTATATCATTAGATGAAGCATTTATTCACATAAATGAGCATTGCAATATAAATCTTGACATTTTTACTTATAGAACTAGTTTTAAATTTTATAGTTCAGGTGATTTCTATATTATTAGAAAATGCTAATCGTGTTTTGCCTCTTGCACCTCTTCATTTAGTGGATTAGCATTTAATTTTTCTCTCCATGTCACCACTGTTTCCTCCCTTTTTAGTTTCAACAGTTTTCACAGTTCATTTTAAATTGACATCTGCTTTTAAAAATCAATATAGAAAAAAACCTATGTATATATAATCCATAATTATAATACTTTTATGATTTCTATTTGGCTTAAGGGAAAATCCCTTTACAATTATTCTGGAACATTAAGGCAGTACATTTGAGGTATGCTTTTATTCTAAAAAAGTAAAACTTATCTATATATCAAATTTATAGAATAATAAAAGAGATTTGTTCCCTTTGAAATATGTAAATATGATGTCTGACTGTGCATTTGAATTGCCCTTGTTGTGATATACACAGCTCAAAATAAATGAGTTTCTGTTGTTTGTGCGCCATTTAGCTAAAGGCAATGAAAATAATTAGAAATGTTTTTGTTCTTTGGGAATTTTTTAGTTCTGATTTATTAAAAATACAGCTGGAAGAATGTTTGAGCACCTACTTTGTGAGATATTCCCCAGACCTTTGAACTTCAATATAAATGACTTGGAGTTGATAGAAGAAAAAAATAAACTCCTTAGAAATTTATTTATGAAATATCAATGATGATGATGATGAAAAAGTAAAATTATTCTTGATATCACTGTTCCTTTCTTTTTACCAGATTTTAAAAGACATATTATTGACTTTCTAGGGTCCTTTGAACGCAAGCTAGCTTAAACATCTCTAGGGTAGGGTATTTTCTCCTACAGTGCCATCAGTTACTAAGTAGTACCATTGTGTGTTTAGTAAGGCTAGTGGCATTGGAAAACTTGTTTCGGGGTTGTTTACATAGTGTTTATTTGCAGATGATGCAAAATATCCAATGTCCTATGAAGGAAAAAGGGGAATTTGTAATTATGAGATGAAGATGTTGTTTAAAGTTCTGCTTTCTCCTGATAGCATATTAGAAAAGGCAGTGGCCATTTTAGATAAATATTTAGGATTTAGAGATTGTTTTTAAAATCAGAAGTATGGGGAGAATTATCACATAACAGTTACTTCATGATTCTTTGAAGCAAAATGTTTTGTGACATCTAATAAACTTTTAGATGGGAACTTTTCCTTTTCCTTTTTATACCCATTTAAAAATGTGCGTCCTGCAGCATTCACTTAGCAGTGTTCCTTAAAAGTCTTGTAGGCAGATTTGTCAGTGCGGCTGATCATAAGGGCTTGAGAGTTAACTGTCACCAGAAAGATGAGCTGACCAAGCGAGGAGGATGAGAGGGGAGGAGACATGTGAGGTAATTGTTTAGAGTTAACTGCTTTTCAGAGTGTAAGTTCTGTGGTGTGTGGCTTACATTCTGAAATCGTCTTCTTACCTTCTGATACCTTCTGGTCCGCTGTCTTCGTGAACTATCAGAAGTGGCCCACTCGTTCTATACTGCATGGACTTTATCCACAATTACTGTATTTTTCTAGGATTTTCAAATCTGTGATTTCTCTACTTAGTATTTAAGCAGTAGCAAAAATACTTATTAGGAATTTCTACTTCACAGGTAAGTTAAGGTGTGCTTCAAGATACAAAAATTTAATTTAGCATCACCAGACTGTTCTCCGGAAAATGTTTATGGACGAATGCAGCATGTCTTACCTAATAGCAAATAGATGATTCTTTTATTATAAGAACTGGTTTGTCCTTTTTGGCCTTTTCATCAGGTGCTTGTGTAAATCAAATCATAAAAATTGAATAGAAGAATAGAAAGGAGTAATGAGTTGTCTAATCTTCTAATGGAAGAACGACTGGGCTGAAATAATTTGATGCAAATAATGTTTCTGTGCTTTTATTATAATGGGGAGCATACACTGAGCACCTACCCTGTGTCAGGCAGTATACAGTAAATATAATTCACATCTCACAGTCTTATGATGTGGATGGTATTTTTAATCCCCATTTTACAAAACTGAGGCTCAGAGAGACTAAATAACATTCAGGATTCTCACTCTACGTGCTGGGGCCAGGATTCAAACCTAGGTAGTCTAACCCCTGACCGCCTCATAAAGTGCTGTGCGCAGCCCTCATACTTTCCATGAGTCCTCCCTCCTAGAGCTGCTCAGTGAGCACAGGCAAGGCCTTATGTGCCCACACAAGACCATCTTCTTGCTGTAGGGCACATATGTTTGCAAGTGCCAGGGATGCGGAATTGAGTTGGGTGTATTTCCAGTAGAAGGAGACAGACACATGAAGGAACAGTACGTAGTCATGCACAGGGTGGGGGTGGACCCACAGAGAAGGGAACTGTCAGTTTTTGCTGTGTCTCCTGGTCCATACCTTTGACACTGTGAGCTGGCATTACTGCCTTCTCACAAGTTTATGGAACATTCTGGGTCCTGTTTTATTCTTCATCACTACATCCTGTTGAAGTAAGGAGGAAACAGTGTTACTTTGGAGATAGAAAAAGGGGCCCACAAAGGTTAAGTGCCTTTCCTAGAGGCATAGTAAATCATTGGTACCAGAACAATAATTTAGGACCACAAATGACAGTTAATTTCCTTGGCAGACTAGGAAATTGCACATTTTCCTGAAATTCTTCTGAGCCAAAACTCTTTTCCTCTTTTTTTTTCCTCATTTAACTCCTACCCTTTTCAAGCCTTTGTATTTTTCAAGCTTGCAGATAATGTCCAAAATCTCTTCCTGATTTAGCAAACAGTGTGGTTATTGAAAGTAGATAACTTTCATACCGCATGGCCATTGTAGCCTCTGGGCACTTTTTTGGCTCAGGGACTACTCTGAGAATTTGGGGCACGGTGGCAACCCAGCCGCACTGTGTGAGGTTGGCTCCAGGGAAGGACTGGTGATGTGGCGGCTTGCCGTGCAGCTTTTGTGCCTGGGGCTCAAGCTAGCATCTCAGGGACCGGATGAAGTAGGTTTCATTTTTCATAGGGCAGGCTGCTTAACCTCAGTTTCAGATGAGAAGAGGAAGTCTCATAACATGGTGGAGATGCTAGGTCTAGGGACGCGTGCCGAATTGCGTGTGACAGTGACCAGGGAGGGGAGAAATACAGAGTGGGCGCACTTGACTGTCATTTGGCAACTGTGCCAGACACCCTAGGGATCTCATTCAAAGATCAGGTTGGATATCTCTGTATCTGTTATCTTGCAGTATTTGATAAAACATTCTTTTTCATTTCCCCAAAATCCCTGTAAAGTGGTTTGTAACTTTTTTGGGTCAGGGACTACTCTGAAAATTTGGCGAAAGCACTCTCTTTGGAAAAATGCACACACTTAACAGAATTTTGCATGTAATTTTAAAGAGTTCGTGGCTCTTCCCCCAAAAGCTAATCTGTGAGCTATGGTTGCAGGGTGGAATAACCCCTGATGTAGACTTTCCTTTTTATTTTTACTATTTTTTTCAATGTTTATTGGGGGGGGGGCGCATGTGGGGGGAAGGGCAGAGAGCAAGAGAGACACAGAATAGGAAGCAGGCTCTAGGCTCTGAACTTTCAGCACAGAGCCCGACATGAGGTGCCAGATCATGACTTGAGCTAAAGTCAGATGCTTAACCAAACTGAGCCATCCAGGCGCCTCTGTGGATTTTCCAGAGTCACTGTGTTTAATATCTAAAGATATCCTGTACTTTTTTAACACATAGGTTTCATAGAAAATGTATTTAATGTTCTTTCATATTGATGAAAAGTAAATATAGTATGCTTTAAGTTAGAATACATACACATTGTGTTTCAGGAGATTTTTGTCAAAACTTAAGTTGAGTGACCATTGTCTAATATTCACTTTTGTCTCTCTCTCTCTCTCTCTCTTCAAGCTTGGTAAAATGCGGCTGACAATTCCATGTCGGGCCCTAACATGTTCTCATCTGCAGTGTTTTGATGCAACTCTTTACATTCAGATGAATGAGAAAAAACCAACCTGGGTTTGTCCTGTCTGTGATAAGAAGGCTCCGTATGAACACCTTATTATTGATGGGTATGTCGACTTAGTGTTTCCTTATACCTTGGAATGACCATCTATGATCTGGATTTGTTACCCATCAGATTTAGGATGAAAAGTCTATAGGTAGTATTTTCTAAGTAGTACATTTTTAGGCTTCTCATCATTCTAGAAATCAGTACTTTTCAAAGTAAGTAACTAATATTGTGAGCATTTTTCCCGTTTAACTTGATGTCCTCCTGTTTGGGAAATGTATGCTTTACCGTCCTGTGTCTCTCAACTTTCACCATTGACAGTAGCCCAGGCTGTAAGCAGGGTACGCTTCAAGATTTCCTGACATGAGTCCATCCATCCCTGCCATGCAGGCCATATTAGAGACGGAATGGCAGCACCGTGACACTCTGGTGAATTTCAGCATACCCACGTTGGGCTTTTTTTTTTTTTTTTTTTTTGGGAAAAGCTAGCCGCCTTTTTTGCACATTTTCTCCTACTTCAGTCCTGGTTCATTGTACCTGTTCCCCACTGGAAGGGCTCCATAACTGATCAACATGCTGAGTAACAGCTTCCTTTGTTTCTGTTTCCTCTGAAATGCTTGTCTTTGTCTCTCTTGTCCGCCTACAGCATCACAACAGTCTATTATTTATTTATTTATTTATTTTTTAACGCTCCTGTGTTTTCTCTGTCCTTCCAGACATCTTGGAGTGTTTCTCTAAATGCACCCCTATTCTCTGGCCTCCTTTCTTGTCCTTTTTGCCTCTGAACAAGGATAAATTGTGAAAAGAAGGATCTTCTTGATATTCCCTGTACTCTCTAGCAAGACACTTAAGGCAACTTATCTACAGCCTTTGAGAAAACATAGGAGCCTGAAGATGTAACATAAGGAATGGAATACATTTAGCAATACAGTATATAACCTAGAGCTTGAAAGATGTCAGACCAAACATGGGGAAAAAGTAAACATGTAACCTAAATGTTTTATGCTTCATTTTTCAGAAATGACAGTGATCACTAATAAATCTAAATTGAAAAAAATTTTACCAACTCCATATATTATATAGCTTTAGATTCCCTTCCTCCATCAATTGGGATTTTTCTTCATTTTAAAAACCATATATTCATGCACATATATCTGTATACACATTTAAAGAAAAACTAAAAAATTTTGGGAAATGAAAGGGTTTTGTGGTCTATTTTCTGATTGTTTTCACATAACTGTGATTGTATAATATTAATATTTTTTACCCTTTGGTTTCATTTCAGAATTTGACAATTTTGTACATTTTTTTACAAATCTCATTTCTTAACATCTGCGTATTTTTCAAAGAGACTTAACATTCAGTACATTTTTTTTGTATGTATTCCTTCAGTTTATCAAATAAGATATGCTTATTGTAGATAATTTGGACTATGCACAAGAATAAAAAGGAGAAAAAGAACTATTCATAATGTCACCAGTCAGAAATAACTGCAATTTATATACCACTCACACACAGAATTTTATTTTTTAAAATGTAGAATTTTATTTTCTTGGCTTCTTTCTACTTTCTGTAAATATTTTCCCATGTTTTTAAAAATGTTTGAAAACCTCACTTTTCATAGTTGCATAATATTTCCTCATATAAGGTACCATAATGTAAGTAACTATACTCCAATTTAGCCCTAGAGTTTGAGAACAACTATAACTTGTCTGTTCTGCTTTCTTCTTTCTCATTTATACTTGCACAGAACATAGGAGGTCCAAATGTTTTTTGAACAGAAATACTTCTAGTTTATTTTTATTTAGAATGTGATATTCAAAGGACCAATTGCTTTTTATAGCTTGTTTATGGAAATCCTAAAGTACTGTACAGACTGTGATGAAATACAGTTTAAGGAGGATGGCTCTTGGGCACCTATGAGATCCAAAAAGGAAGTGCAGGAAGTTTCCGCCTCTTATAACGGAGTTGATGGTGAGTGCTGGTTTTCCACAAAGGGGCGGGGGCGCAATACCCCTGCTATTGCATAGCCTTGATTTTTAGTATTAAAATGTGTATATATCTGGGGATGCCTGGCTGGCTCAGTTGGTAGAGCACGCGACTCTTGATTTTGAGGTTGTGAGCTTGAACCTCATGTTGGAAGTAGGGATTGCTGTGGGGAAAAAAAGTTTAAAAACGTATACATTTCTGAAAACCTCAGCAGTTTATGGGTAGCTCAATAACTCTTACTAAATTATTGACTAAATGTTCAGAAGCAGTAAAACTCTTTTCAAATTCACTTTGCTAGCTTTTAAAATTTTGCGATGTAAGATTTCAAAGTAACATAATCTAATAAGTCATTTATAAGGTCATGCTTTTGAAATGGTATCCTTTTACACTTTTAAAAGGTTTGGTAAAGATTAGTGAATGTTTCTTTTTCATTTATTATTTTTCTGGTTTTTAGTATGTTTTTGCTGGAAGGTGCTATGACATTTAAAAAAAGTTACCATACATTTCCTGAGTATCCCAGGTACATATGTAATATGTACCTCAAACTGATTTTATTTTGAAGTAGACCTACATCTTGATTGTTGGCCCTAATTCAGAATTGTTTAAAAAATTTTTTTCTGGGCACCTGAGTGCCTTGATTCAGTTAAGCATCGATTTCAGCTCAGGTCATGATCTCACGGCTCGTGAGTTCAAGCCCTGTATCGGGCTCTTTGCTGACAGCTCAGAGCCCAGGGCCTGCTTCAGATTCTGTGTCTCCCTCTCTCTCTGCCCCTCCCCCGCTCACACTCTTGTCTCTCTCTCTCTCTCTCAAAAATAAACAAACATTAAAAAAATTAAAATTTTTTTTAACAACCAATAATCAGTAGTAGTTTTAAGCTTAGAGGAACAGAACCACTGTTCTCTGCCCCCATCAATATTGTAAGTCTAAACTGTAACTGATAAACTAATCCGCAGGCATATTGAGGAAAAAAGAGAGGTGTCATAGGTTTCTTTTACCTTGTGTTTTTACTCATTCCTACACAGGATGCTTGAGCTCCACATTGGAGCATCAGGTGGCTTCTCACCACCAGTCCTCAAATAAAAATAAGAAAGTGGAGGTGATTGATTTAACCATAGACAGTTCATCTGATGAAGAGGAGGAGGAGCCATCTGCCAAGAGGACCTGTCCTTCCCTGTCTCCCACATCACCACTGAATAATAAAGGGTAAATACTGAGATGTTAAAACATCATTGGGAAAGTTAATTTTGCAAATACAGTTTAAAAATTCTGCCAGTAGGAGCTCCTGGGTGGCTTAATTGGTTGAGTGTCCAGCTTTGGCTCAGGTCATGATCTCACAGTTTGTGGGTTCAAACCTCACATCAGGCTTGCTGCTGTCAGCTCAGAGCTGCTTCATATCTTCTGTTCCCCCCTCTCTCTGTCCCTTCCCCACTCATGCTCACTCTCTCTCTCTCTGAAAATAAACATTAAAAAATAATAAAATAAAAGATCAGCCAAATAAAATGATTATGTCTGATTGTGAAACTCAGTAATCAAAGAATAGGTTGGATTTTCCTCAGGCATGTGATATCCTTGAGGGGTTGGGATAATGCGTTAAAGGAGTCCCTTGGATACAGTATTTATCATGCCAAAAGATAATTCTTGTACAGTGGCTCTCAAACTTCGGTATACAGCAGAATTACCCAGAGGGCTCATTAAAACACATATTGCTCCCCTGTTCCCATGCGTCAGATCAGGGGTAGGGACTGAGGAAACCCGTGTCTCTGATCAGCTCTTAGTGATCTCAGTGCTGCTCATAGGATTTAGAACATTCACTGACACTGGAAATGTGTGCTTTAAGGTTGATCCTAGGTTGAGTATTTCAAGTAGAAAGCAGAGGAAGACCAGAGGAATGCAAGAAACTGCCTCGAAGTGTGTGCAAGGCTACACTGCAGCAAAAGAAGTCAGAGGCTGAATTTGCAGCGCACAGTGCATTCTGTTTTGCAGACTCATTTCCCATATTTCCCATTAGTCTCCTATCAGTACCTTGGTTATGCTTAGCAAACTCTGTTACCTACTTTATGTAAAACACCCTGTGCCTACCATGGGTGATAATAAAAGAAGTACAGTACTAACTTTAAAGAGTTTATCATTTTATAGAGGACAAGAAGCTGTGTTATTTAAATGGACTGTCTTATAAGACACGGGGATTCTCAACAAAAGGATTTAATGTTTTGCTGAGGCACAGCTGTAGCACAACGAAGGGAAGTCTAGAAATAGGTGTGCCCCCTGTGAGGTAGACATCGGGAGAGTGGTGTAGCGTGTTGTAACTGAATAGGAGCTGGTCAAAACATCTTCCAACAAACAGAATGTTTGTTGAAGAAAGAATGTTAATTTCAGGGTTCCAGAGGGAAAGTTACTCCCAGACCAAGAGCAGGCATTTCCATGCATGGAAGCAGATCATTATCAGGTTTGATACTGTTTGATGAGATAAAAGATCTATTTGATAATATTTGTAGTTACTTGAAAGGTAGAGTTGGAACAGTAGAAGAGCATGATCGTGATAAATGTAACTCACTTGTTGGAAACTCTGTTTCAGGAATCTTCATAATACAGTACAATCAAACGTGGTACACTGGTTAGTATTTTCACTCCAGAGTAGATTATCAGCACACGTCAGACAGATATAAAGACATTAATAGCAGCCATTATCCTTTAAAAAAAAAAAAAAGAATATCTAAACACTGATTCTACTTTATGAAGATTTACCTCTGATGAAAGCCTTCCTGGGTGGCAACAAGCCTAACCTTGTTAATTACACCAACTTACTTTATAAATCTGAGTGCGAGAAAAAAAATGTTAAATTGCCAGAGGCCGATATTTTGCTTTCTGACTAGAGACAGAGAATGTATACATTTTTCCTTAAAGGAAACTTTGGAGTGTTTAGAAATCTAGTGTTTCAGTTCTTTGGACATTTGCTTTGCTGTTTTTCCAAAACTAGCTGTGTTTATTATGTTTGGAAAATTACATTAGATGTACTAACTACTTCCTGAGCTTACCAGTGACCACTTAAATCCAGATAAAGTATTTACAAATGCCAGGCCTTTCTCTGTTTTCAGATAAAAACAAGCAACCTGAAAGTTTATGGCATTTTTAGAAGAATTATACCATTTTAACATTCATGGCCATTTTACAGTAATGACTAGTCAATAAATAAAAACCTCAACCTAAGCATATTATATTTGTTATTGTGCAGTATAAAGGTGGAAATGCATTTTCAGAATGGTATCACAAAACTGAAACAAAAGGAGTCAGCCGGGAATTAGAGGCAAACGTCAGTAAATATAAAACATTTTACTGTCTTCAGCCAGTGAGTGTTTAGTATTCATCCAGAAATTTCCTTTGCTGTTTGGTATACCAAGATATTTTCAAAGGCTAGCATTTCAACTGCTTTCTTCTCTCTTATAATCCCTTAGGCATTGTCAGAGGAGACAGCTAATGGAAAATGGTACTTTTTATAGATGTAAGAGGTTTAATTAAGTTTCCATTAGACAAAACATTTTTATGAGGCAGAAGAGAGTATATCTTATGCTTCATATCCCATTCATGAAAATGTGGTAGATGGTCATAACTAGAATGCTATTCCTGGAAATCCAACCTTAGCATCTTTTGAAATATTTTGAACTTGCATTGCACCATTGAAATTGCATCTCCACACCCAGGTACTTTATATGAAGTTTTAAAAGCAAAAAATAGTCCCTTTATACTTTCTTTGTTCATTTTTTATGACTCATATGCCTATTAGCCTCTTATATGGTTGGGATAGCCTATGACCCTTACGTTTGCACTCAGGACAATTAGAATTCTTTTTTTCATTTCAGTTCTTTCTTGTCTCATCTTTCTCCCTCCTTTTTGCTTTTTTAGTTAATTTTTTGTAAAGAAAAAAAGATTTAACTTCTGAGCTACTTAAACATTTTGCTTTTTTCTTCCAGAATCCCTCTTTTTGTCGTCCCCCTCCTCCCCATTATACTATTCTCCCTTTAAAACCTAACCACCAACTGTTCATTTGGAGCATCTCTTCTTGTCTTGCCTCCGCCCATTCAGCAGGCCTTGTATGCAAACAGTGTGCCAGCGAGTGCGGGGCATTGGGACGACCAGGATAAACAGTACCTGGCTTCTGTGTTCCTCAAGCTTACGGTGTGGGGGCCAGCTGTTAGCTCCACTGCTCAGACTGCTGCCGTCTCCCAGGCTGGGCTGTGTGTGTTTTCTTTGCGAGGACGTACCTATGCTTTTGACTAGACAGCATCCCACTGCTTATTTTTCAAAGGTTTCAGAAGTTTGGCCGCCGTAGATCTCTTTCACTGATACCTCACTGAGGTGGCTCAAGCCGTGCCTCCCCTGCTCCAGAAGGTGTAGGCGAGGCCGCGTGTGGCCCATGAGTGCCGGGCACGCCGTTTCCCACCCGTTGCTCCTGATGGCCCCTGCCAAGTGCTACTCTGTATACAGATTATTTCCTAATAATTATGGCAGTCTAAATTATACATTGCTTTGCTTGTCTTTTTATTTCCAGCACAAAAGCTAGGAATCATTTTGCGAGATGCAGTCCCCCTGTTAAAATTAAAAGTTCAACTGACTCACAAAAACTCTGCGAACCTTTCCTTCTAGCATATTAAGTCTTCCACATCAAGCATCTCCAGTGTCCCGCACCCCAAGCCTCCCTGCTGTAGACACAAGCTACATTAATACATCCCTCATCCAGGACTACAGGCATCCTTTCCACATGACACCCATGCCTTATGACCTACAAGGTGAGTCAGCGGTTTCTTCTGTGTTGTCACATTGCATCGGGAATGCCTTTGATCTACATAGACTTCCACCGGGTGAGTCTGAGGAAGAATGGAAAGATGAAAACACAGGGGCTTGGGCCTGGGGAACTGAGAGAAAGACTCATGGTGGCCCTAAAGAAATAACAGACCCAGTTTCTTGTTTGTACCTTCATCAGTAGCCGGTGTTTTACTACCAGTGGTGAGAATAGTGCGAGGATCTCTTCACAGTGGTTTGCAAGTTGTTTTGGGATGACTTTTCAGTATGTTGCTTTGCATTTTGATATTTATGAAAACTACTCTTTTTTCCCAAATCCAGTTATAATGCATCAGGCATTATGGGTAATGGTGTTGTATTGTTTTAAATAATGCTGAATTAAGACATTGGGAAGTTTTAATTTTTGTTCCAGTGAACCTGATTCTTCTTTTTAAAAGTAGTTTGAAATGTCAGCAAACTTACTGCACAATGTATTTTGGATAATCATGTTATTAAAAAACTATTAGTTCTGTATCTTTGTAACTTAAGAATTTATACATTTAAGAACAGTTTTCTTTTTTATTCCAAAAAGCTGTATGTGCTTGTTATAGAAAATTTATTACAAAAATGTAAAGTGGAAGATTCCCTCTACCTCACCCCTACAGAAAAATTCGGGGCCACTGACAAAGATTCTTGGAAGCTGAGATAGTTGAGTAGCTTCTTAATGATTGTTATGAAAACCCTGTTTGAGGTCTGTCCGCAGAACGTTGTGCAGCGAGGGAAATGTAATTTACAGTGGCCACTAGCCACATCTGGTTACGGAGCGTTTGAAACATGGCAATTGTGACTGAAGAACTGAGTTCTTCATTTGACTTAATGAATTTAGGTACCCACGTCATGTGCTTAGTGGCTGCTCTGTGAGACAGGGCAGCCCTGTTTCTCACTGAGGCTACTTCCAGATCTCCAGATCAGAAACCACGGGGCTATGTAGTTTACGGATCCTCATGTTATAATCTGTTCTAGTACAGACCATGGATGGCTCCGCAGAGTATTTGTGTTGTCATACTTTTATCTAGATCCACCTGTTACCCTTTCCCCCAAGTTCAGATACCATAACGAGGCCCTTTATTCACTCGGGCTTCTTGTTCTCCACATTACACATTGAGTGATGTGGACGAGAGTGGGAATTAGAAGGGGCAGGTTGCATAGACCATGGCGGCCAAGGACCAGAGATGGTCCTTCTGTGACACAGCATCCCAGCAGTCATACCCCTTCCATCTCCCCTGCCCTCATGCTAGTAGAGTGCCTCTAAGTTGGAATCTGGTACAGATAATGGCAAGTGAGCAAATTTGAGAAAGAAAGAAAAAGAAAATCTGTGCCATGGCTTGCTTAACTTCTACGTAAAACTTTCTCAACCACAAAATGAGCCCAAACATAATGACATGCCTCGTAGGTGCTTGTGAGTAGTTCATTAGAAATGTTAGTTAAGAGAGGTCAAGGAGAATAATCGGTGAAAAGTTCTCGGTCCGTGTAACGGATCATGTTAGATCCAGCAGGGTGGCAGTGAGCCAAATCCCACTGTTGAAGTTGCAAGGAGGGCAAATCGTGGCTAAAGCTTGGACTTCAGCCTTCATAATCTAGAGATGGGAGAGACCAACAGTTCCACTCCTCTTGTTTGAATTCTAAATGAATTTAGAATGAGCATCTAAGGTTTGCATTTGTTTCTGGAGTATTGGGGCATTAGGGAGTGTGTTTTGTTTTATTTTTCAAAACTAAAATAATTTTTTTTCTCACAGGATTAGATTTCTTTCCTTTCTTGTCAGGAGACAATCAGGTATGTTATATGAAAAAAAAATACTGTTGTCTTAAGTGTGCATTAAAATATTTGTAAGTATATTATGTATCTGCGAGAGAAGATAAATTTCTTAGAAAATACAGAGTTGTCCTACTCATTAGTGTTAAGGTTTTAAGCATTTAAATAAAAATCCCCTTGTTCCAGGTGTGCCTGAGTATATAGACAGAACACTATCTATTTGTTGGTTTCTAGTACTTTTAGTATAAAAAACAGGGCAGTAAGTCAATTGATAAATCCTTGGCCAGATACCTCTATAAGAGAAGAAGGGTGGACTGTCTTCTTTCCTGCTGCTTCTGAGCATATCCCTCTTTGGAAATAGAATTGTGAGAACTGTTTGCATTAAAACACAGCACAAATTTTGTTTCGGTTCTCCCCAGGCCCCCCAGTTTCAAATACAGAAATGTTCTCAAGATCAAGGACGTGATCATTACCTATGGCCATTTGACTTTGTGAAACGTTTTAGTAGATATTTCAGACGTAGCAGATATGCAGTATATATTAAATTAAGGACTTTGTTCTGCTGAGAAGGTGGTTTGCGGATTTAGAAGTGACGGCTGTTCTGTCTTCTGTCTTCCCTCCCCAGCATTATAACACCTCCCTCCTCGCTGCCGCCGCAGCAGCGGTTTCCGATGATCAAGACCTCTTACACTCGTCTCGGTTTTTTCCGTATACCTCCTCACAGATGTTTCTCGATCAGTTAAGTGCAGGAGGCAGTACTTCTCTGCCAACCACCAATGGAAGCAGTAGTGGCAGTAACAGCAGTCTTGTGTCCTCCAACAGCCTGCGGGAGAGCCACGGCCACACCGTCGCCAACAGGAGCGCCGCGGACACGGCGTCCATCTTCGGCATCATGCCGGACATCATTTCGTTGGACTGATTCTCTCGCCTCTGCTGCTCCCATCCCCACCCCAGATTAAATGAACTTGGCAGAAAGAAGAGAACTTTGTGCTATGTTTTACCTTATTCTGTTTAGAAAAGTACACAAGCGTGTTTTTTTTCCTTTTTTTAGGGAAAAAATTAAAAGAAATGTACAGAGAACAAAACTATATTTTCAGTTTTACTTTTGTATATAAATCTAAGACTGCCTGTCTGATAAAACACTTGTAAAAAACAAAAAAAAAAAAAAAAGGAAAGAAAAGAAAAAAAGAAAAAAAAAAACAAATACCCACAAACCACCTTCAGTTCATTTTTTTCTGGATTCTGAAGATTCCCCCCCCCCCTTCATTTGTCCTATGGTTTTGGTTTTCTTTTACTTCAATGGCATTATTTTATTTGCAATAACAGAAAAGGAATTGCATGTATGAAGTTTTAAATTGTGGTCTTTTCTTTGTTGTGGGAGGGGGCTGGGGGGTAGTTTTAATTTCTGTTTTCTAAAAAGGACAGACTTGGATTCTGTTTGTGCGTGTGCATATTCTCTTCAGCCTTAAGTTATAAATCTCATCTGTCCCACTGCATTCCCTCTGTATTTTCAGGACATAGCTCGTGGGTGTGTGTTCAGTGTGTGTGTCTGTGTATATTTTTCTGTCGTTACCGTTCCTTCTCCTCCCAAGTTTTCTGCATTCAGTTGATAAATCAGTTGCCTGCTTCTCTCAAAGTGCTTTGAAGGTCTTGAACTCCCGTATGAGCATCTTTATTGCTATTCCAATTGCATGTTCTCCATCACATATTCTCTCTTATTTGCTAGATACCCCCTGAGAATATGTTCTAGAGATTTGGAGTAAAGCTGTCTGGATAAAGGAGTAGGCTTGGCAGACCTGTGAATAATACACTTTAGTTCTTTCTTCTAAATTTGGATTGCCAGTATTATGTATTTAAACCAAGTCTGTGAGCACCTGCCTTTTTGGCCACAGCGTAACAAGTTCTCGTGTAAGATCTTCATGCCAAAGTGGGAAGTAAAAATAGCCTCGAAAGCCCTGTTGGGTGTCTTGTGCAGCTGACAGAGAGAAGGTTACATCACTTCGAAAAAGAAAGGAAGACAGTCAGTTCTCCTAAAAGTAAATTTCTCTTTGGGAAATACAGTGCACCACACACGTCCATCTAGAAATCCACTCTCTGATAAACAGTTAAAATGCAAAATAGGCTTGATTCTTAGTCATTTTACTCCCTGGTTCTGAGTAACCTTTTATTTTTTCTTCTTTTTATTTTTTTCTTCACCTTTTAAAGACAAGCATGACATAGGAAAATCCATTTTTTTCCTATTCTTTTTCTTTTAGATTCATGGATCAGTCTAATCTGATTAATAATGCAACATGTAAATATAGTGAGAACTGTTTTTCAGGAGAGGAGTGTGGGTTGGAGGGATGGAAGGTGGTTCTGCTTTGTTCCACAGGCCTCCTTAGAGAAGGGCTCCCGGCCTTTGGGGAGCGCCTGAAGGTGTGGAGGGCTTTAGCCCATGTAACAGAAAAGATGGAGGAGGGGCCTAATGCGTATCAGTTTCCCAGCCTGGATTTTTATATCACAACTGTTAATGTGCTCAGAGTTGGTGAAGGACCACCTTTGTGTATAAAAGTGTCGCTTCAACCTTGCAGTGGTAACAAAAATGACCTACTTTATCTGGGTAGAATTCAAGATGGCTGTGTCGTCAGTTGTATGATAAAATTTAACGGTTCACATTGACTGTGTGGCATCTAAAAATAATACCTGTTTTTACAGCATCTCTCTGCCACTAAATTGTTGACTTGAATTTTGAAAAACAAGTTGGTGTTGATATGTATATGTGTGTGTGTATATATGTATTTATAGACCAGTGTGTGTGAGTGACACGTGAGTTAATATAGTCTTCCCCTACGCATGTGTATTCCACACGTACATGGCTGAGTTATAGTCACTAAACAATTTGCAATAAAAACAAAAGATTTATTGTTGGTGAAAACAGGAATTAGTTTTTTTTAATGAATCTGCTATTATGGTGAGTAAACTCTTTAAGAACGCTTGTTGCCATATTAACTTAGGCTAAGATTTAATAGTTCCATAATTTGTGTCTAAATTCAGATTGACCTAGAAATCACTCAAGTTGTGGGGTGTTGCTTCTTATTTCACATTGTAATGGGCAACATTTCTACTCATTCAGCTTCATAAAATGGTTTTCTGTATCCTCTTTTGTTTTTCTGTCATTGTTGTTAGTGGTCTCAAAATTCTGATCAATAACTTTGTGTGTGATGCTGAGTCACAAACTCTGAATGATCCAGTTGAAAACCCGTCCCTGTCCTTTCTTCAGCTGAGGTTTGGGGATGGCGAGTTTCCCTAAGGGAAGAACGGGTAATAGGGAGAAAGAAATGTCTGTCTAGTGGCTTTGGTCATGTCTCCACAGGAGAAACGAATCATTTGACTGTCATTTGATTTTAGTTCATTCCGCTCGAAGGAGTTTGTTTCTTTCTGTTGTTGGCTTGCCGGAGTGTCGCATTAGCGGTAGCTGTCCCTCTGTTGTTCTCATGGTCAATACTAGTCATTTGGCCTGTTGTGATCTTTAGTTGTTATTGGTAGAGTCATGCCCTGCACCGTTATCTTCTGCGTTAAAAGAAAAAAAAAAAGTGCATAGGCATTTCATCTGTTTTTTTCCTCAGCCCGGCCTCACCCACGCCAACACCGACCTGCTGTCCGTGGACAAGAGCGGTGCCCAGAGTCTTTGGGCAGGGCCGCCGCCGTCCCCTCGCTGTGGCCTTTCCCAGTAGGCGTGCGTGTGTTTGTGTTTCTGTACAGTGCTCTGTGCTCTTTGATAAAATAGCTGTTTGACTTAGCAGGGTTGAAGTGGCTTATAATTATTTTTGTGGGCATTATTGGACACATGTTTTTAAAAGAAATCTGACCTTAACCATGCCACACTTGGTTGACTAATTTATTTTGAGCATTAAAGTTTTTCTTCTGTTCATTTAGACATTATCACAGTTCTTTATCATTACTGACTTAGGAAGGATTGCACTTAAGCTTCTGTTAAAGGTGATTTCTCGGGAGATTTTCCTTCGAGTCAAATGTCCGAAACAGTAAAAATATGTCCCAATTTTAAATTAAACTAATTGTGGAAAGAACATTTTTTTAAACAATTCCAAGTTTGAATATATAAGACACTTCAAGATCTTCAGGACTTTAAAGCACATTTAAAATTATTTTAGTAAGAATTTTGTTTTATCAATACATGTTGAATTCTGTTTTTTAAGCAAAAAGGAAAAACACACAAAGCTTAGATTCCAGAAAGAGGGAGGGAGAATAGCTGGTGGTCCCAGAGTGTGCTGCTGTTAATTGTTTAATTAACAAAGGGGAAATGTATATAAACAGATATAAAAGTTACCATAAATTCCATGAACTTCAATCTGTGATTCATTGCCTTAAAACTTTCTCTTAGAATCTCCATACCGCATGCCAAACCAGTAAAATGGCTTTTAAAAATGTATAGTAGACCAATGTCAGTTTGTATAAAAGTACCAAGTGAAAATATTTATTACATGCATTGGAAAAGAAATTGTTTACCTATTGAATGTTACCTGTTTATGTAGAGCTCTTTAGATGTAATAAAAGAAAAGCCTTCAGTTAATTTGTCTTCTGTAAAATACCCTGTGGGGACACGAGGGACCAGCCCTGTAAGAAACACGATCATGCTTGGTGCTTCCAGAACACCTTTCATCCAGAGATTTCAAAGCGTGCCAGTTCGTTCCCTGGCCACATGCTTTGAGGTAAGTACATATACAGCTGCCATTCCCCCTTCTTCCTGAGACGCGGCAGGCTTTGTGCTGAGACCACAGCCTCTCTCCAGTTTTAAATCTATTTGGTAATCTGCAGTTCGAGTGCTAAGAGAGGTGTGGCCTTTTTTTTTTTTTTTTTTTGGTAAACAGTCTAGGTGCTCAGTAAACCAACTGGAATTTCAGGAATGAGCAAGAAACCTGGACTTGGGGAAGTAATACGAAGCCTTCCCTGGGGTAGAGGTTTCAGCGAGAACATGTCACGGGACCTTGGAGTCCTGGCCACTGAACACCCATAATCAGGAACACTGAGTCCAGGCAGCCCAGGTTCTAATGGCCGCTCCGCACCACTCAGGTGCTGTGGGGAAGCTGTACTTCCTGGTAGGAAAATGAGATGAATAACACTTGCTTTAAAACCATCCTGGGACCATTTGGTGACAAACATTTAAAAAGCTTTGAGGAAACATGCCCTTGTTTATTATTCTAGCCCAGAACTTTCTTTGCCTGTCCCATCTAACTCCTAGGTGTCTGCTGCCTCATCCATGGTATTCCAGATTGGCCGTGGAGGACTTGCTTCCTAATGTCTGTGAGGAGTCAAAGAGGGATGTGGGGCCAGGACCCCTGAGCCTTGGCTGAAAGTGCAATGTAGCAGTTCTCTATGGGGTACCGCAGAGAAGCCTTCAGGTAACGAAATTTAAGCACCAGTGCACACACACCGCCTCCTCACCCTACTTGATTTGGCCTCTGAAAGGGTCCTGGCAGCAGCCCTAGCAGTTCTGTTATCTATTCATGTATTCTTTTTTTGTTTTTAATGTTTGTTTACATTTGAGAGAGAGTGAGAGGGGAAGGGGCAGAGAGGAGAGACACGGAATCCGAAGCAGGCTCCTGGTTCTGAGTGGTCAGCACAGAGCCCGATGCGGGGCTCAAACCCGTGAACTGCTAGATCACAACCAGAGGCCCCTCTCTTCACATATTCTTAAAAGAAGGCCATCAAATTGTATAAGCCTCAGGTCTCAAAAAACGTGGATGTGCCCCTGCATCGTGTGAAGCTGGGCTCCCCAGCCAGATGCTCACAACTTCGCCTACTTGGGGTTGGGGCCATTTACTGTCTGCCCCCAAGACAGCTCAGAAAATGACCTTGGTTAGGGCTGAGGCCACAGCAGCAGGAGATGGCTGCATAAGATTGCATCTGTCCCCTGCAGTTTACCTTGTGCCTCGCCCTGAGCTTTGTGTTTTATGTAACCTCCCAAAACACACACCTCCCTCTTAATTTGGTTTTCTTTTGCTTTAGCCACTAAGGTGCCATTAAAAAGCTACAGCCCATAGAGCCCAATATTGATACATAAAAGGATGAACATCTCGGTACTTAGAGCTCCGCCCTACCCTGGCTTAACATGCTGGTGGGTGATTCCCAGTTGGCTGACACCCAACGGATCCACAGATCTGTGGAGCACACTGGCAGCGCCAGCCTGGCACCTTCTGGCTACAGAAGTCACTTAAACATGGGGTCTTACTATATCCTGGCCATGGCCTGTTGCACCCCCTTATTCCTTTCCATTGTCTTGGGGAGAAATGGCTTGAAGCCATGATCAGTGTGGCCCACTTGAGCCGACCCTCCTCTCTGGTAACAGCTTGAAATTCAGATGGGAGCTCCTCTGGAGCTCTGCGGGGCCCTGATGAATGCAATGTGTCATGTCTGGTGTCCTGTGGTGTGGGCTGTAAAGTCAGATCTTTCTTCCTGCTGTTTAGGTGATGCCTAACATTTCACTCTATACTCTGTGTTTATGAATGAATACCCTGAACTATGTCACTATGTGCTGAGCTGGGAATAAGAATTAAGTGGCCCCGTGGCACCACAAGAAATGTTACCCATGGTCTTTCATTCGTTTTAGCTCTTTGCTTGACGTTAGTTCTCAGCTAGCACTGGCTTTGTCTTGGAATTGTGGGAGATGGTTCCAGTCCCCCAAAACAGAATCGTGTCTTTTGGTAGATTGTCCTTTGTAGGAGACGCACCTGCATGGTAGCCCAGGACCGCACAGTGCGCTCCAGTTGGCAAGGGAGTTTTCAAGCCACTATTTCAGCCCACCCTCAGGGGCCTCTGTGAGGTAAGAAGTAGGATCTAGGAATCCAGCTGAGGCTTTGAGGGTGAAATGACTTACCCAGAGTCACATAGCTTGGCAAATGGCAGAGTCAGAACTGGAACCCAGGCCCACCTCCAACCCCTGGGCTCTTTCGAGACCATAAAGGACTGGACTAATGGTAGTTATTAAAATCAGTACAAATCTTTTTATTAAAGACTTGCTAATGCTATGGCTGAAATCATTTCGGCTCGGAGCGCTCCCGTCAGGTCATGTCATCCCACTGCCGTGTCCACCATTTCCCCAGAGGGAAGGGAACACTTTTCTTTTCAAAAACTCCTCAGTCTGTGTTTCCAGGGCTGGGGGAGGCTCTCTCACATCCTCCTCACTCAGTAGTCCCGCGTAGGAATGGTGATCTTGTTGATAAAGTCATCATACTTCACTTTGCCATTTGGTTCGATATTTGCTTCCCTGAAAAGATCATCCACTGCAATAAATCACATTAATTTTTCAGGTTGGTCAGAGTGTTCCATTATAGGACATGGAGCTAATTATTGGGGGCTGAGGCTCCCCAGAGGTCTTCCCTTGTGGCCAATGGACTATGCTGTAGGCCAAGAACTAGACCAGGGAGTACAGCCCACACCCTGCCCCTGAAGGCCACTGATTCCATTTTGAGCTCACCAGGCTTTCTGCAGGGGCCAAGATACAGGGTAAGGAGGTGTACTAAGTGAGGCTTAAGTCCCTGATGCCATTTTGTGCTTGCTTTTTCCCCCCCTTCTTTTTAAGAAAATTATCTGACCCCTGTGCCTGTATTTCCAGAAACGTTTGGTGTGGATTTTACCTTCTATGGCCCACCCTCAGTGGCCCCCTCCCACTGGCTTTGGCCTGCCTGTTTTCCCTTCCAAATTGGCATGCCCCATCCCCAGAAGGGACTTGGTGACTAGTGGTGCCTGCCGCCATCACCTCTCTCTTAAAATGTGTGTTTAGAGGCAGGGGTAGCATGAGAGAAAATAAATTCAACTGTGTCTAAAGCTCAAAGTGTACAAAACTGTCATTGTTCTCTGATATTGCTAAAAAAAAAAATCATTTACTTGTTTCTTCTGGGTCTGGATTCCTCAGACAAAACAGTAGCTTATCCCAGATGTTGGCAAGAAAGGCCATTTCAGCTTCCGTTTCTCCACTGTGGCCTCGTGGGGCCAGCCTACCTTTGGCTCTTTGGGCCATCCGCTTGCAAAAACAGTTTCACTGCCCTGTGTCAGCTTTCCTGGCCCTCGATGTCCCCGGCACGTAAATGTCCTCCTCTAAAATGTAATTACTATGCTGTGTGCCTCAGCTGATGGTAATTCTGAGTATGTTTAGAACGTTGAGGACACAGGGCGCCCGGGTGGCTCAGTCAGCTAAGTGTATGACTTCAGCTCAGGTCATGATCTCATGATTTGTGGGTTTGAGCCCCGAGTCAGGCTCGGTGCTGACAGCTCAGAGCCTGGAGTCTGCGTCTCCCTCCCTCTGTCTCTCTCTGCCCCTCCCCTATTCATGCTGTTTGTCTCCATAACAAATTTTAAAAAATTTTTAATGTTGAGTACACTATAACTTATCTCTTCTCATGAAGCAGCTTCTACCCATCAGCCATTTGGTTCAAACCTTTCCAGTGGACAAGTCCAACTCCAGCTGGCGACCTCCACCACTGTAGCCTCCTCCTGTCCAGGAAAAGGGCCGCACTCCATGGCCAAGTGCTGATGACGCCTTCTGGGTAGAGCGGCGGGCCCCTCTGAGCCCGTAAAGCAGCAGGATGCTCCAATGAGCCTGTCCCTGGCCTAGAATGGGGCCTCCCGGGAGCCTTCTCCCTTCAGCTAGTCAGAGGATGCTCCTTAGCAAAACTGAAGATTTTCTTTCCCTCACCCAGGGTGAGAGAGTCCTAGTTCTAGTGTCTTTCCTCTCTCGCTCAGCAAGAGGAAGGGAACTCGGTTTTCCCGCTTGTCTGGGGCACACTGCCAGTTTGTTGGACATGTCTCTTCACCGGTTAAACAAACAAGAGATGCGTGTGAGTTTGGGGGCCATGGTGTTGCTTTAGACTGAGATCATTAACCATGAGAATTAAAGTCCCAGCCAGCCCCCTCTGCCAACACACAGCCTGGAACATAAAAGGCCGAGGATGTCCTGAGAGCCTGAAGTCACCCCCCTTCCCCGCCCCATTCACATTAACACAGCCACAATGAGAGAGGAGATCGTGATCACCCCCAGCCTGAGAAGCGGGGAGAGCCACATCTGCCGGCCGGAGCGCTGACCGCAGAAAAATCTACCGGGACGGCTACAGCCCGTTAGCTCTGGGGGCGATCTGCGGGACTGTCTATTGTCACATCGTGGGGAACCGAGGAGGGTGAGAGGTGAAACTCAGCTGAGGTCCCACAAATCGGGGAGCCAGGAGCCCCATCTAATTCCAGCCACAACCTTGCAACCCCTTTGCTGGCCTCTTGTGATTTAACCAAAGGCTAAAGACCCACCGTTACTGAAGACTTTTCCTCCTCCCGCCGTGTCGCAGCCCAGCCCTCCCGGCCCCTCCACAGGCAAGCCCAGCAGCCTGACTGAAAATGCCAGCCTCCGGCGGCCTGCCTGCGATGGCTGCTGGGGCAGGGCTGGAAGAAGGCCCGCTGATGGCACCCCTGAGAGCATCCAAAGGGCTTTCCCAGAAGACCCTGGGCCCCTTGTCCTGCTCTGAGGCAGGAAGGCAGCAAAGGAGCACCTCAGTTTGGAGACTCCTGGTTGGCATTAGCAACAACTTCAGAAGACCACTGTGGCAAGGGGGAAAGAGCTCAGGGGCGGCTGTGTGTCTGACAGACCTGCATTCAACACCGTGCTGTTACCTTCCAGTCACTCACGTCACCTGGTTAGCAGTATAAGGGGACACTAATGTCCCCGGGGGGGGGGGGGGCGTCACAAGCACTAAATGAAAGCCCATATAGTAAGGCCCAAGGAGATCCTAGCTGGGTTTCCCCAGGCCTGCCCTCCATCCTGGCAGACTTCAACACTCTTGGGGCCCCTAGCTCTTCCCCTGGGCTCCAGTCCAGGGCAGCCATCTGGGGCAGGCATCAGATGCAGGGTCTGCACAGTGCTGCCGGCACAGGGTCCTTCCCCACCTCCCTAACCCTCCCCCGCTGCTGGGAAGGAGGGACCCAGGCCTTTACCTTCCTTGTGGGTGAGCTTCTCCCCCAGTTTCATGAGTTTTGATCGCAGCTCTGACGCCATGATGTAGCCTTTCTTCTCCTTGTCTGTCATCAACATGGCCAAAAGGATCTCCTTCTTCGGATCCTCTTGTTTTATTTGCATGTGCATAATGGTCAGGAAAGTGGAGAAATCCAGCTCGCCATTTCTGTCTAGGAAACTCCCAAACACAGCAGAGTGAGCAGGGAGGGAAGAAAGCTAACTGGCCCCCTGCCCAAGTTTTATGATCAGTTCAAGGGCCACCTACTTGGGTGCAGCTGAGTTCCCACCATGGACCTGCCCGATTGAATCCTCCTAGTAATCCTCCATGACCCTGGTTACCGTTGCTCCATTTCGCCCACCAAGGCGACAGAGGCCCCAGAGCATGGAGTCACCTCACAGAGCAGCAGCAGGACCGGGATGGAGCACACTTCCTCTGCTCCCTTCCAGGTGCTCCCTTCCTGCCCCGAGCTGGAGGGAAGTACCCCAGGCGTCCACTCCTTCGGCCCCTGCGGCACATCCACAAGGACGCACAGGTGACCCTGCCTGGAACCCCAAACCCCAGTCCCACCCGCTCACCTGCCTGCCCCTCTCTGCAGCCTCCGGCCCCCCTCCGGGCTCGCCGGGGCCCCTCAGCCCAGGCCCTGGCTGGCTACAAGTGCAGGAAATCGGAGCTTCCCCTGACCACAAGTTCCTGTTTGGAGGAGACAAAAGCCAAAGGAAACCACCACCCCTTCAGGGTCACCAAGCACCCCATCACCGGCTCCAGGACGGGCTCCGAGCGCTGCCACGGGCACGCTCAGACAGGACCCCACGGTAACACAAGCCGACGGAGCGAGCCCGTCAAAGATGAGCCACGAAGTCCAGACACCGAGGCCTTTGGTTGGACTCCAGGTCAAGTGTTCTTCGTAGTTCACCTCCTTCCTCTGGGCCAGTCTTTCCTTCCTGTGCGTCCACTACCAATGTAACATCCACCCTGGCTTCTGACACCTCTCTGGTGGGTTTTTTTGTTTTTCAAAAAATAAATTTAAAAAATCTTAATGTTTATTTTTGAGGAGCGAGAGAGCGCGGGCGCATGAGCAGGGGAGGGACAGAGAAAGAGGGAGACACAGAATCTGAAGCAGGATCCAGGCTCTGGGCTGTCAGCACAGAGCCCGACATAGGGCTCAAACCCACGAACTGTGAGATTATGACCTGAGCCACCCAGGTGCCCCTAAAAAAATACAGTTTTTAAATTATTTTTAATTTCATTTTAGAGAGAGAATGTGTGAGTGGAGCGGGGTGAGAGAGAGACTCAAGCTGGCTCCATGCTCGGTGCAGAGCCTCATGGCCGGCTCAGTCCCACGGCCCTAGGATCATGACCCAAGACAAAATCAAGAGTCAGAGGCTCAGTTGACTGAGCTACTCAGTTGCCCCTAAAAATCTAATTTAAAAAAAAATAAAATGTTTTTCTAGTTATAAAGGTCCTATATGTTCCCATTGTCAAACATAGAAGAAACAACAATAAACTCATCCCTAGTCCCACCTCCAGAGAGAACATCTTGGGTGGGTTTTCTTCTTTTTTCTCGGAGCACTGCATCATTTTTAGGAGGTCAGTCTTTGAAAGAAGAATCGGGTCCCAACCCTGATTCCACCATTGGCTTAAGAAGGAGGACGAGTTACCTAATGGCTCTGACCCTTGACTTTTACCAGTAAGACAGCAGGTAGATGCCTGCTCCAGAGTTGTTCAAGCTAAGCACGTGACAACTACTCAATGAAAGTCAACCCGTGGGTCACTGGTAGCCCTGTCTTTCTGGCAGGTTTGCAGTCACCTAGCTGGAATGTCTAGATCCCGTGGTCCTCTGCGAGATGGGGGGGAGGGGTCACTGGTCCCTATGAGGATTCAAGGAAGCCTGAGTGATGGAGGCACTGCACACCTGGCCAGCTGTCTCCACAGCTAGCGCTGGTGGTTCTGACGCCCACCTGCCCCTCCACCGACTGAGCTGCTCACAGCCCCACCCTCTGTGCCACCCCCGCTGGGCCCCTCCCCAGGACCCCCGCTGCCCAGCACGGTGCATTCCTCTCCCGCTGGCCGCGCGCCCCCAGCCCACTCACCGATCCTGTGAGTCTGCAGGTGGCGCCGCACCTCTCCGGGGGTCGGGCTGGCCCCCAGGCACCGCATCACCACCATGAGGTCAGTGGCTTTTATCTTCCCCCGCTGCTGCTTGTCATACAGGGAGAAGCATTCCTTGTACTCTGTCACAGCCCAGAAGGGAGGGTCAGCCACACATACTTGCTCTCCACCCCTGTGCCCTCTGTCCTCTCTCCCTTCCCCTTCGCTGACTCCCTCTCCTCCTCCCCTCTTAGAGTTGCCCCACACAGCAAATAAAAAATACAGGGCTGCCAAGTATAAGTATATCCCACAATTTGCCGTGGGATAGACTTCTAAGACGTTGTTTATCTGAAATCCAAATGTAACTGGGTGTCCTGTATTTTATCTGGCAACCCTATCACCCTCCCTCTCCTGACTTCCCTTCTGTCTACCCCCTCTCTCTCCCTTCCTGCCTCTCCCTCTTCCCTTCCTTCTTTCCTCCCCGTCCCTAACTGAGTAAAACCAAAGGAAAGCCAGCAGCTGTGGGCACTACTCTGTCCACTCTCCAGCCCGCCGCATCCAGGCTGCTGCACCCTCGAGCTGTCCTCGGACACAGGCCCTGGTCCCGCTAAGACTTCAAGGGGTGCTGCCAGGACGTTGTCTAAATCTGCCTTGCCCCTTCCTCCCTGGTGGAGATGCAATGGCTGCCAGAGCGGAGGAGTCTCTAGACCGGGTCTCAAGGCCCAGGAGGACCCCGCTTTCAGCCCTGAGGGCACAGTGAGGCCCTTGGGGAGCTGGGGAAGATCCTGGGCCCCACCACTGAGATTCCCATTCTGGGACTGCCCTCAGAATTGGTCAAAAGCTGTCCTGGTGGGACTCGCCAGTCCCTGAGGCCCACAGGGCGGAGCTGCTGCTGAGCCCCAATGCGGCCTCTCAGCATCCAGCTCTCCCTTTCCTCATCCACCTGGCTGGTGCCTCAGAGGCCCGGCCCTAGGCTCCCTCGCGAAAAATGGCAGCTCACACTCCTGAGCACTTCCTCCGGGCCCGTTTCATCCTGCAGTGACCCTGTGATGCACCCTTCACAGCGTGTAGAGGGGCCCCTGAAGGCTGCAAGGCTGAGGGCCTGGCTCCTGAAGTCAAGCTCCACCCTCAAGGCCACTCTGGATCCCAGATTCCCAGGCAGAGACCACCCCAGGGCAGAGGGGATGAGGGGAGAGGGACGGAAGGCCCCCCATTTAGGCCCCTTCAGTTCCCCAACTAAGGCCTCTCCTTGCAGCCTAGGATTTCAGCGGAGCTGCTAATAAAAGGCAGCTTCCCCGGTGGGGTTTAGAGACAATTAGCTGCCTTTGTGCCTGTGGAGAGGTTGAAGGGGAAGGCCTAGCCTTTTCAGAACTTTACAGAGCCTGGCCTTGGAGAGGGCCAGTACACTGAAGTGTCCCTTCTCCAAAGAGGACATCCAGATGGCCAACAGGCACATGAAACAAAGCTCAGCGTCACTCATCATTAAATACAAATCAAAGCCACAATGAGATACCACCTCACGCCAGTCAGAGTGGCTAAAATGAACAAATCAAGAGACTATAGATGCTGGCGAGGGTGTGGAGAAACGGGCACCCTCCTGCACTGTTGGTGGGAATGTAAACTGGTGCAGCCTCTCTGGAAAACAGTGTGGAGGTTCCTCAAAAAACTATCCATAGAACTTCCTTATGACCCAGCAATAGCCCTGCTAGGGATTTACCCAAGGGATACAGAAGTGCTGATGCATAGGAGCACATGTACCCCAATGTTCACAGCGGCACTTTCTACAATAGCCAAATCATAGAAAGAGCCTAAATGTCCATCACCTGACGAATGGATCAAGAAGATGTGGTGTATATATATACAGTGGAGTACTACATGGCAATGAGAAAATGAAATCTGGCCATTCATAGCAACATGGATAGACCTTGAGGGTGTCATGCTAAGCGAAATAAGTCAGGCGGAGAAGGACAGATACCATATGTTTGCACTCATAGGTCTAACAGGAGAAACCTAACAGAGGACCATGGGGGAGGGGAAGGGGAAAAACAGTTAAGGAGAGGGAGGGAGGCAAACCTCAAGAGACTCTTAAATACTGAAAACAAATTGAGGGTGGATGGGGGAGAGGGGAAATGGGTGATGGTCATGGAGGAGGGCACTTGTTGGTTTGAGCACTGGGTGTTATATGGAAACCAACTTGGCAATAAACTATATTAAAAAAATAAAATATATTTTTCTCTGATGTAAAAAAAAA
Source organism: Suricata suricatta (assembly GCF_006229205.1). Classification (NCBI taxonomy): domain Eukaryota; kingdom Metazoa; phylum Chordata; class Mammalia; order Carnivora; family Herpestidae; genus Suricata; species Suricata suricatta. The sequence goes on from NC_043708.1 coordinate 105,267,326, forward strand.
AAAAAAAAAAAGAAAGAAAAAGAAAAAAGAAAAGAAAGAAGGAAGAAACTGAAGTGTCCCAGGAAAGCAGTGCCAGAGCCTGGCCTAAGATCCCATGTTTGGTTCCTGAAAAACCTAATTCCCTCCAGAGGCCCAGTGCTGTCACCCTATATGGGCCAGAGGACTTTGTCTATTGTGTTCGCTGCCCGTAGCTCAGGGCCTAGAACTGGACTGGCACAAAGAAAGGACTCATGGTGAATTTGGTGAAGGAAAGAAAAATCGGGTTGAAAATCCCCCTTAGGACTTCTCTTTGAAAATACAAATGCCCTCAGGCAGGAAAGGACCCTCCCCAGGTCTTAGGATAACACCAGCTGTGTGCTGGCGGATGTTTCAGAACTGCGCTGATGATACACGTACAGAAGTTTATTATAACTTCTACGGACATAAAGGTAGCACACCATTCCGCAACCATTTATAAGTAATTTATAAGTAATAAGTAATTTGTAAGTTTATAAACTTGTAAATAGTAATAAAATAGGCAGTGTCCTCTATAAGTTCCATTCTCGCCCACTGATGGTCACAAGTGAGTTCTGCCAACTCCTGTACCTGCTGCCAACCTATAGCTTCCGTGCATCCCTAGTTTGCCAAGGGGCGTTGCATGCCAAGGAAGGTAACTCTTTTCCCAGTAAGTGTAATGTCGCTAAATCTGATCAGTGAGCTACTGTTACACTATTTCTCACCCTTGCACAAATTACATTCATGAAACTGAACCCTCTTGCAAACCTTTAGCACTGCTGATTGCAATGGGGCGACTTTAAAACATGTGCTGTAGAGATGCAGGACCGGAACACGGTTTGCTTTGCCCCGGCCATCACTGGTTTTAACAACCACCTGATTTTTAACCACCAGCTCAGTGTATTCCTAAAATTCTACCACCTGGCTCATGCTAGTTAGAGCAAGTCTGGGTGACACCTGGCCGGAGCCAGGCCCAGGGTCATGTGTATGACCGACATCCTCTCTGTCCCTTGCTCACAGCAGCCTGGGGGGGGGGGCAGTGTCATTATCCCTACTTCACAGATGGGAACACTGAGGCTGGGGTGCTGGACCCCAGGTCGCTGCCTCCAAGACCCTTGCCTTCCCACTCCAGAGGGCCACGGCTGTCCACTCTCTCATTCATGAAACATTAGTGGCCACTTTCTTGGTGTCGGGTACTGGGATACAAAGGGAAGAAAGATCTTCCCTTCTGGACGTTTCGTAGGTCACTGAGCCTCAAAACCAGGCGTGAGGTGGTTGAGGGGGGTTCCTGAGGCTGACAGCCGGATTCCAGCGTGGAGTCAACATTCAGTCTGCCCTTCAGACTTGGGCGAGAGGCCCTTGCCCTGGGCCTTAGGTTTTAACAGCCCCTGCTCTGGCCCTCCCCTTGGGGTGAGGATGTTGAGTGACCTAAGATGAGGGGTCCCCCTGATCGTGCAACCCACCCACCCACTCTAGACCAAGCTCTGGAGCCCCAGAACACTGAAATCCCTGCCCAAGGAACCGTAGGCACGCCTGCAGCCACCCTCTGACTCAGGTCCGGGTCCCTGATCTCCCCTCCCCGCCTTGTGGAAACCCCACACCACACCGTGCTGAGGCCGGCTGGGGCCGGCGGGCTTGGGGGAGTAAATGCTCTGAAACTAGGCTGGCGATCAGGGCACAAGTGACCTCAGAGCCCATCTCAGCCAAACCCCATTTAACAGATGGGGAGACTGAGGCCCAGAGAGCAGCCGTGCCTGCCCAAGGGTGCAGACCAGGGTTCTTCTGCCTCTCAGCTCCTTCTGTTTGACCCTCAGCTGCAGGCAGTTAACACCCGCACACTCCATCTCCATCTCCTCCTCCTCTCCCTCCTCCCAAATCCAGCCTCAGGTCCAGAAGAAAAACCTCTAGAGCGCTGCTCCTGTCTCCCTAACTAGTAAGTCACACTGACAATCCCAACACTTCCACCTCTGAGCCCTCACCCCCACCCGGGGCAGCAGGCGGCCCCTTGCCTGTGGGTGGGCCGGCTCTCCCACCAGCGGCCTGTCTTCCCACCAACAAGAAAAAAAAAAAAAAAAGCAGAGCAAATTGCCTAATGAGACCCATATTTTCCTGTGAGTTGCTAATTAAAGAGCAAAGGCAACCTACCATTAATCTGGTCCTGGGAAAGAAACTTGGCCTGTAGCAGAGAGAGGAGAATAGTCAGGGAGGGGACTCCAGGAAGGCGCCCCCCAGCCCGGGGAAGGGGGAGGCAGCCCCGCTCGACGACACGGCCCCCCCTACTCACCATCGCGGGGCCTCAGGCTGTCACCTCGTTGGCTTCCGGCTCTCACAGCCGCCTGCTCTGTCCCTTTCCTCTCGGCTCCAAGTCGAAAGTCCGCCAAGCTGGGTGGAGGCCCCAGTAATAAAGCCGCGGCTGCCATGGAGACGAGGCCCCGCGACCGGGTCAGATTGCAGCCTCCCGGCGCACAGCTGGTGCCCCGCCACCGCCTGGCCAGGGCGGCAGGTTCCACTGGGAGAAAATGGGGCTGTGGAAGGGGTCCCCCAGGACTCGTCCTGCAGCAGGACACCGATACTCTGTAGCAAACGGACACATGCCCTGGTTCCGTCCTGGGAACCCTCCGGGGACACGGGGAAGGGGTCGGTGGTACGCAGAGGGGGTCCCTGCCCGCGAGGGGGGGGGGTTCCTCTTCTCTCCCCTGGGACTAAGCTGGGGACTCACAACTCCTACACGCTGTGGGGCACTTGTCACACGTCTTACTTAAGGCCCATCACACGCCATCCCCGAGGCAGGCGGGAGGCCGGCCACGACGGTGCAGCCCACTGTCAAGGCCTCGATGCAGAATGTGGAAGCATGTGGAGGCTTTGCGCTCTTGGGCTGGACTCAAATCCTTCCCTTGGGTTCATTTGCTGAGTGACCCCAGAGCATCACCTCCCTGCACTGGGCTTCAGTTTCTACACCGGGAATCATTGCAGGGCTGTTGAGAGAATAAATGGCCAGCGCACCACCGGTTCCCTTCCCTCCTTCTGGGGACCCTGAGAACAGGGGTGGGGCGGTGGCTGCACTGGGTCTCAGACCCACAGCGAGCTACCCGGAGGGGGTGGGGGGGGCTCAGAGGGACGCCTCTAAGGTGACTTTCCCAGGCCAGGAAGAGTGCTCTTCTTGCGCCTCCTCTGCCGCCCAGAGCTCTCACCCCTCTGGCAGAGCTGCGGACCCTGCCTGGTCCTCACTGGTTTGTCCGCCCTCCCCCCACCCCCGGAAGGGGCGTGGCTTCCCAGGGTCACACACTTCCTATGGGTGGGGCTCCAACTTCAGGTTGGCATGGGTGGCCCTGCAGGCTGTGCTCTGCGCCAGGGCCCCCAGCCCAGGGAATGAGTGGGGCCTGGCGAGGGGCTGCACTTGCCTGGAGTAAGGGGGGGGCTCTTGCTAATATGTACCAGGAGGGGAAAGGGGGGCTGCCCCTGGCTTGGCCTCCCTCCCTCCTGGCCTAACTGCCTCCACCTGGAAGGCCCTCTTCCTCCAAATGGTGCCTCCTGAGTCACATTCTTCACACCTGTTTCTAGACTCAGAGCATTTCTGCTGGAGGGTTTAACTGCTCTCTGCTGGGCCGCAAGGAGAGGCCGGCTGGGGTGGGGAGGCAGGAGAGGAGACAGCTCCTGCGACAGCCTTGTGGGGAGAGGTTAGGGGGGGCCTTGGGGGCCAGGGGCCGGGGCACAGAGCTGAGGCTGGCGGGGAGGCCTGCAGGGACCAGGCCAGAGCACTCGCTCGGAATCACCCTGTGTCTGGGACAGGGCGCGTGCGGGAGACAAGGCCTTTTCAATCTAGGAAGCTGTATACGCAACAGGAGAAATAGGAATCCGGTCCACCACCACCTGAGGACTGAGATTTTGTTCACCTGAAGGGGCCCCATCACCAGTTTCTGATTCAGCAGAATCTGTATTTTCAGCCAATCTGTATTTTCCTCTGCCGTTCTCATGCTGCCTTGTCAGGGCCACACTTTGAGAACCACTACAGTGAGCTAGAGGGAGCGAGGCCAGAGTGTAATTAAGAAGTATTTCCGCGGTGTCAGGGTGGTTCCGTTGGTTAAGCATCTGGCTCTTGATATCCACTCACAAGTCATGAAATCGAGCCCTGCGCTCTTTTTTTTATTTATTTTTGTGAGATAGAGAGAGACAGCGTGAGCAGGGGAGGGTCAGAGAGAGAGGGAGACACAGAATCTGAAGCAGGCTCCAGGCTCTGAGCTGTCAGCACAGAGCCCGACGCAGGGCTCGAAACCCAGGAACTGTGAGATCATGACCCGAGCTGAAGCCGGACGCTCAACCAACTGAGCCACCCAGGTGCCCCTAAATAAAACATTAAAAAAAAAAGACACAAGATTTCCAAGACTCTTATAATTTGCTGTGACTTTTTTTCCATTCTGAACATTCACACTCACACTTAATTTTTTAATTCACTTTTTTTTAAAATCGAGGGCTCCCCAAATTGTATACCCTTCAGACCCCACATGACCAGGCCAGAGACAGGGCTGGAAGGAGCAGCATTCTCAAGACAAGGAAGGAGTCAATGGGGGTTGCTGGGTAGGAGGGGGCCACTGCCTACGATGGTGTGAGCATCTCCCATCCAGTGTGGCCTTCCTGGGTCGTCTGCTAACAGTGGCCCCAGCCAGCCCCTGGTGGCTGTGTGGTGTGAGACCCCGAGGGAGTACGTGGCCTGCCCAAGGCTCAGTGCCAACCTCTAACAAGCCAGATTCCCCACCTTCCCCCAAAGGGCACCCTGTCTGTTTCAGCCTCTGGAACACAACTGGGAGGCAGGCCTAGAGATGCCCTACCCTGGTGCCCCACCCCCCGGAGCCCCCAGACTCCTCTGGAGAGCAGGACTGACTGAGAGGAGGCCCTTCTTGCCCCCAGGATCCCACTTCGTGACACGGAAGGCCAGTGGCAGTGCCTGCTCCGGAGCCAGACAGGCCTCAGGCCGGCCACCCCTCCCCTGCTCTCGGGGACTCCCTCCTGCCTCCCAAATTCCCACCCACTGGGCTTGGCTCCACACTGGCCTCTGTTAATCCCTCTCTCTACCCATCTGACCAGGGACTGGGGGACCTCTGAGAGGGCTGAAGAGGGACCCCAACCTGAAAGGCCAATCTGAGGCACAGGGCTCCCTGAGAACACAGGCGGGAGGCAGGGCCTGGGAAGAGACTCACATGCTCACCTCTCACCGAGCCTGTGTGGCTGCGAAATGGGGCTGCGGGCGGCGTGGGCAGACCTGGCCCCAGTGCCTGGGGGAAGGTGGGCCCGGGGGGCTTCCTGCTGGGGATGGGGCTTCCTGCGGGGGACCAAGACTCCCTTTTCTGGGAGCAGGGCCACCAGCAGAAGGCAAGAGACCCAGGCAGGCTGAGACAAGAGCTCTAGCTCCCCCAGCACCTCCCAAGTGCCCCTAATGGGGCGCAGGCGATATTGCAAGTGTCTGAGAACAGCCTCAGGCTGCAGTTCAAATGCCCTGGTCAGGCTGACAGGAAGGGGCGCTAGCGTTCTGCTGGGGAGCAGGGCTCAGCCTCTGGCAGAGGGAAATGGCTGCAGAGACCCCAGGATCAGGCTGTGGGTAGGCAAGAGGGCTGGCCTCCGGCTCTCCAGGGTCCAGGGTAGGGGCGCTCAACACTCCGTGCGACGTGAGGTTGAGTGAGGTCTGCGGTGCCCGTACCCTTCCTAGGCAGTGCCAAGGCTGCCCCACGAGGGGCCTGCAGCCAGCCACCGACACACTTGGGGCCCACGCTTCTGGCCAGTGCCCGCAAGGCTGAGGACAGATGTGCTTTTTCAACAACACCTGGAAAGTGACCTCGTAGAACCTTTGCAAACGACCTTAGGGGTCAGGGCAGGTCTGAGGGGTGAGCCAGGCTGCAGGTGATGTGCCCGGTTCCCTCCCTGCCACTGCCCTGCCCACCAGGCCTCTCCAGGATGGCGACCAGAAGACAACCCAGGGAGAGTCCAGTCGGGCGCGCAGGAGGCAGGGCCCTGACCTCGGCCTAGACACACTGCCTACAACTGCGTCCCATCCTGAACAGATCGAAGCCAAAGAGAAAGTGGGTCTGAACAATCAAGTAGCACAATGACGCGCTCCGCACGCACCGTGCACCCAACACCCACCCCATCCATGTGCACGCGTGCAGGCACCCCTCCCTGCCCCCACACTCAGTCACTCGCTGCGGCCCATCCCCTGCCAGGCAGAGTGCCAGCGACCGGTGCCAGGGACTCAGTGTCGGCTGCTGACGTGGAGGGTGTAGAAGGCCCAGGGCTCGGGGACGTAGATGACACCCGGGTACTTCTTCCTGAGGACAGGGTCATTCCACAGCCAGGCGACCCACAGTGCCACGAGCAGGAGAGTGAGCGCAAAGGAGTACAGGAGGAAGAGGCCATTGCTGTCCGGGAAGAGGCGCTTCCGCTTCTGGTGCAGGACGAGGGCCAGCATGGCGAAGAAGGTGAAGATGAAGAGGATGAAGATCTGGCCCTCGGTGACCAGGTACCTGAAGAGGCCGGCGGGGAGGGGAGGCGGGAGGCTTGACGGCTCCGTCCGGCCTGGTGGCCCTCCCTGCACCCACGTCCCCGGCGGCCCTCCCACTCAGTCAGGGGGCTCCGCTCATGAGAGGCCCAGGGAGCCACGCTATTCTGGGTGCAGCCCATCAGCGGCATATTGTTTTTTAATGTTGAGTTTGTTACTGAACGTTTAAATAACAGATTCGCTGCCAATGTGGATTTCTGGCGCGTGTGTTCCCACAGGACAACAGCACTCAGAGAAGACAGCCGCTGTGCCCTTTGAAAGTGCCCACTTCTACAGTTTGCCGCAGTCCCCATCACTCCCTACTGCCTCACTTGACGCCTGCTCCATGCATTACGAGCTGGGTTCCTAGAGGCGTCTAAGTTTGGGAATGCAGTTGTAATTTACGGGCGTTGTCCTCACCGGCCCCTCGGGGGCTGGGACAGTCTCAGACCGCCCAGGGTTCTCTGTGGCTCCAAAGGCAGTACCTAGCACATGGCCCGGGACTCAGTAACATTTGTGGGAGGGCTTCGGAGAAGCGGTCTGCTCCGCTCCCCTGCCTCGAGAAAGAACCACGGCGCTGACTCACGCCGCTCAAGGAATCACAGGGCTCTGCAACTCCATGGCTGTGCGGCCTTTGGGGGGATTTATATGACACCCTGGGGCTTCTGCTTCCTTACATAGAAAGGGGGCATAAATGGCCTCGTCTCCCGAGAGGTAAGAGACTCGACATGAGCTGGGCACGCCTCGTACTTGGAAAAGCACGTGGCTGCTCCTACAGTGGCAGCTCTGCACTAACGCAGCTGTGGGCGAGGACTGGGCAGGAAGCCCTCCCCGAGTCGGGCAGCTCCCCCTCTTGCTGGGGTTGCCACCCATTTTTTTTAAGCCTGTCCTCAAGGGGCACCCTCTTGGCGGGGCAGGGACAGCTGGCCCTAGGGAAAAGCAGCTCTATTCATGCGGAGGCAAGCTTCCCATCAGGGAAGGGTCCAGTCCTTCCTGTGACACCCATGATCCTAGATCCCTGGGCAGAGCCTGTCCTCGGGGCGGAAGTGAGAGGAGGGGGAGGAGCCTGACTGAGGCCTGAGTTCTCCAAAATGGAATGGGAGAACTGGAAGAAAGGCACAAAGAAACCAGGCAAGGAGCCCCCGAGGGATTGGACTCCCCAACTTTCATAGTGCTTTATAGTTCATGAGGCCCCTTTCCCTCTTTCTAGATCCTCACCAATCCCCTGAGAGGGAGACAAGCAGGTGTTGTCCCCATTTCTCAGAGGAGGAAACTGAGGCCCACAGGGCTCTATGGACTTGGTGTTGGAGGTGGATTCTATTGGGTCCACAGTGGCACCGGGGTTCTGGGAGGTAGGGCAGAGGAGCCTGAGCACGGAGAGGCCACACTCGGGCCTGGCTTTGTGGTTAACAGAGACGCGACCACAAAGCACGGTCACAGTCCCCACTAGACAGGAGAGGAAGCAGGAACCCAAGAAGAGTCACAGAGCAGGGCTGTGGACAAGAGCACATTCTTACTGCCTGGCTCACCAGGTGCCCCCGCCCCTCCCCCAGGTCCACTCACCAATAGTACAGGCCACTGGGCACCACCAGCAGCAGGGCCACCCCTGGCGCTGAGCTGCGGGCCTTGGTGGGGGTGAAACAACCACTGAAGTACATGAAGAGGATGAGGAAGAAGGGGACGTACCTGCAACAGGGAGGCCAGGGCCTGTTTAGTGAACGACTAGCTGGTTCTCTTGGCTGGGAGTCCAGCCTGTTCCAAACGGCCCCCGGACACACGAGGGTAGGCCTCGAGGGACAGGAGCCAGCCACCTCACTCAGGAGGGAGGCCACGGGGTCCCAGGCTTGCTGGCTGGCCCCACTCCCCGTTGGATCCCTCCCCCTGGCCCCGGCTCCTCCTGCAGGCTGACTGGGGGCATGGGGAGGTGGCGGGGAGGCTGACCCTTCCGCAGCCACGCACATCTTGGAGGTTTCCCCTGCCTTGGGGGTGAAGGGGGCCCTCCCGGGGGCTCAAGGAGCAGGGCACAGACACCCCTCCCCTATCAGGTCCAGCTGGCCCCTCGATTTTGTCCCAACCTCCATTCCCAAAGACCACGTCCTGACATGGTGGGGGTCCCCCTCGCTGCCCACCCGCACCCCAGCGCGGCCAGGGGGCGATGGTTGGTCAGCGCCGCGCCCCTCCCTCCAAGCTCCGGTAGGGCCAGGCAGGGACAGCCGCTCGCTGCCCTCTAGTGGCCGCCGCGGGCACTGCCGCCCTGGTACGGGAAGGGCCCAGAGACCCGCGCCTTGGGGGGAGAGGGGGAGTAGGGGAAGGCCTTTCCGGTTGCTCTGTCTCCCATCCAGAGGCTCGCCCAGTGTCCCTGAGGCCCGAGGCAGAGCAGGCCAGCCCACGGCCCCTGGGGAGATAGCTGGGCTGTTGCTGTCTTCCTGGCTGAGACAGCCCCATCACTTACCACATGGAGTGGCCCAGGTACTCGTCGTAGTAGTAGAGCAGCTCAAAGGAGTCGATCTGAGGGCGGCAGGGCAGGGCATGGCAGGTGAGAGCGGCAGGTGCTTCGGGAAGGTGCTGGGACCCACGCAGCCACACTTCCCCAGGCCTCCCCCCAGCAGCCCTCTACTCCAAGGAGGGAGCCTGAGAATGTGCCACTTCCTAAGGTGTCACAAGCATCCTAGCTTGGTGGGTACAGTGCCCTCACAGAGCAGAATGCCTTTAGCAGGTCGGGCACAGTGATGGGTGGGGGCAGTCTCTTTGGCCTCCAGGACAGGCTGTGCCCACAGGGCTTTACATTCCCGGGACGGGGTGGGGGTGGGGGTGCTCACCAGGGTCTCCGGCTTGAGATTCTTGATGATGGGGTTCTCACGGACAGACAGGTGGTGCTGGTAACCGCTGAAGAGCAAGCGGTGGTTCACGGAGTCGCCCACTAGGTGGATGCTGGCACCCATGACGAAGGTGATGATGCTGACGTAGATCATGGAGCGCGGCAGGGTGCGGGGGGACCGCTCTATGAGCTGAAGTCAGAGAGGAGGCCTGACTCCGCCTTCACCGCAATAGGCCACACCCCTCCGGCCCCTCCCTCACCGGCCAGTGGGATGGATACCACCAGCTGAAAGGTCACTTAGAAAGTGACAATAGCAGGCCAGCCCAGTCTCCAGAGTCTCATATGATCCCTCTAAGTCCAGCACAAGCTGGGAAACAGCACTCCCCTCTTCCCAGAGAGGAAACAGACTCAGAGGGACTAGCTCAGTGTCCAAGGTCATACACTAACCACATGCTGGAGGCAAGGTTAGGCCTTCAACACAGGCATCCAGGCTCCGGGACGGCCCTCTCCCGGCCCAGGTGTGCCCCTGCGTGGCTGGGCTGGCTCCGTGGCCTGACCCTCTGATTTTGGAGCCACTGGTCCATGGCAAACAAAGAAAATGTCAGGGATGGGGAGGGAGGATACTTTGAAACTAAATTATTTAACTTAAGACTCCTCTGAATTCTGAGTTCATACCCTTCATACTTTTGGAGATTAGAAACATCTGTCTAGAAACAAGATGATGGGGACAGTAGACAGCAAGAGTTGTTTTAGGAGTCCTTATTTGGACGTGCAAAGCTAGCTCTGTGGCTCCCAGTGACTTCTCAAGGTCAGGGATCTCTAGGCTAGACTACAGGTCACCTCCATGGCTGCCACTCCTGCCACCTGGACCCTACCTGCCTGCTCAACTGTCCTTGACTTCTCCCCAGGCAACCACCTCAGTCCCACCTTCTGCCTCAGTCTCCCCAAATGGATTTGGTTTCCCAAATCGTCAGGTCCTTTTGCCAGTCACTACTCCCATGTCACTCCTTGACACACGAGGCTGAAGCCCAAATCAAACACCCCTCCTTGGGGAGGCCTTCTCCATCTTTCCATCTCAGCCTTCATCCCCCAGACTCAGGCGGGGGAGGCCTGCTTCCACCTGCTTCCATGACTCCTAGGGCTTGGCACCAGCTCCCTGCTAGGGGAGGAAAAAACGAGGGGAGGAGGCAGGACAGGGAGCCGGGCTGTACCTTGAGCAGGAGGAAGGGCGTGATGATGTTGTAGGCCATGTGGAAGTAGTCCCCCACGCTGGGCTTGTTGAGCGGAAACCATTCCAGAGGGAACACCAGCTGGGGGGCACAGAGAAGGGGGTTGTTGACGCTGGCAGAGCCCCACGGGCCCTCAGGGAGTCAGGCCCCACCTCCTCCACACACTCCTAACTCTTTCCCTGATCTCTTGGCAGCCCTGGGGCACCCAGGGAAACTGAGTCCAAGAGAAGGTAGACAGACTTGCTCCCGGGCACATAGGCAGATGCAAACCCAGGGCCTGACTCTGGGCCCCTCTCCCAGTGGGTGCTAAATAAACGTCCCCAGGGGCTGGTCTGGGAGTTGGAGGCTACTTTGGGACTTGGTGGCGCCATAAATTTCTGGGTGACCCTGGGCTTGGTTTCCCCATCTCTGGGCCTTGGTTTCCCCATGTGCAACATAAGAGATGTGGCCCAGGTGGGTCTGCTTGGGCCCGCAGAGGTCTGGCGCTCCAGGTGCTTTGCTGTCGAAAAGACCTCCGGGCCCCCAGGCCTCATGCTCTGCGCACTGAGCAGGCAGACTGCGGCCAGACTGCTTCCGGATCCAGTCAGAAGTATTCATTAGGAAACAAAGGAGAAAATACGTGAGTTCTACCAAGAAAAAGAAACTTCAGTTCCTTCTTCCCTCTGTTCCCTGAGACAGGTGGCAGGCCAGGAGCAGCTCCTCTGCCTGCCACGCCCTGCGTCCTACTGGTCAAGCCCAGTGAGTGCTGGCCTGCTCAGGGTCCCTGTGAAAGCCCCCGGGGCAAGGTCGAAACACGGACGACCCCCCAACCTGTACTGCCAGCATCTGTTGATTGAGAATAAAGGCAGTGACCACAAATTGCAGTCAAAAACCTAAATGTTTTATCTCTTTTAATTCAGAAAAGCCACGTTGGTTAAAACTAATCTGCACATATAAATCTGCCAGGACACAGGTCTCTCTGTTCCCATCTTTCTCTCTTATTCAGTGGGTATCTCTAGATCTTCATCTAGATCAAGATCTAGATGTTGGGTATACAGACCACATCTTCTTGATTCATTTATTTCTTTATTCCTTTACTGATGGACACTTGGGCTGCTTCCATAATTTGGCTGTTGGAAATAATGCTGCCATGTATACGAGGGTGCATATATCTCCTTGAATTGTTTTCATTTTCTTTGGGTAAACACCCAGTATTGGAATTACTGGGTCGTATGGTATTTCTATTTTTAATTTTTTGAGGAGCCTCCATACTGTTTTCCACAGTGGCTGCACCAATCTGCACTCCCACCAACACTGCATGAGGGTTAGGGTTTCACCACCAACACATTACTCGGCCATAAAAAAAACCTTCCCATTTGCAACATGGATGGACCTAGAGGGTATTATGCTAAGTGAAATAAGCCAGAGAAAGATAAATCCCATATGGTTTCACTTATATGTGAAATCCAAAAAACAAATGAACCAACAAACATGGAAACAGAATCATAAATACAGAGAACAAACAGGTGACTGCCAGAGGGGAGGATGTTGGGGGATGAGCAAACTAGGTGGAGGGAATTAGGAGGTACAAACTTCCAGCTATGAAATGAATAAGTCATGGGGATGAAAAGTACAGCATAAGGAGTACAGTCAATAACACTGTAATAATATGGCATGGTGACCCTCAGTGCGGTGAGCATGGCGTAACATACAGGATTGTTGAATCACTGTCATACACCTGAAACTAACGTAACATTGTATGTCAACTACACTTTGGTTTCTTTCTTTTTTTTTTTTTTTGAGAGAGAGAGAGAGAGAAGGAGGGAGGGGCAGAGAAAGAGAGGAAGACAGACGACTCGAAGCCAGCTCTGCACTAAGAGTGAAGTCCAGCGTGGGCTCACGAACCATGAGATCGTGACCTAAGCCAAAGACAGACGCTTAACTGACTGAGCCGCTCAGGCGCCCTGTACTTCAGTTTCTTAAAAAAAGATACACAGCATGGCTGAAACACTGTGATAGCAAAAGAGCAGAAACAGGTCAACTGTTCAACTAAATAGGATGAACTAAATACACGACAACATCTTTACTACCGCAGGTGAAGTAGCCGTTATCAGAAATGATACCTTGTATGTACTGACGTGGAAAGACAGCCATGATACATTCTAAAGGAAAGCGAGCAAGGTACAGAATAAGGCATAAAGTAAAACCTCATTTGGGTTAGAGAGGGAAAAAAAGTGTATATACGTTTGTCTGAGCAGAGAAAGGAGACGGTGCCTGTGTCTCAAACCGTCGGGGGTGGGATTGGCAAGGCGGAATCCAACATTTCTTCATATGCCTGGGTATTAGTCGACTCGTTACAACTACTACATGCTACTTTTATAACTTGCACGAGTTTGATTTTTGTTATTACAAATCTGGGACTGTCATGCCTACATTTCAAAAGCTCCAGTGTATTTATGGGCCCACTTAGGTTGCTGGGCAGGCTGGGGAAGTGACTTGCCCCGTGGGAGACCCTCACGGCCTGTTGTGGCCGAGTCCTAATGAGTGAGGGGAGCCATGAGCCTGTTCCTGGCCTCCTACTCCCTCCCCCAAATTGGCCCCTGATATGTGGGGCCTTCTTTCTGGAAGGGGATCAGAGCAGCCAGCCCAACCAGCCTTCTTACAAATGAGACCATCAAAGCCCAGTAAGACAAGGACCTGCCTAAGGTCACCCACAAACCCAATCAGGAAGCCTGACGCAGTCTCTCTCTTTTCTTTCTCCCACACTTCAAAAACAGCATGTAAACCCTACAGAGAGCCTGCCCAAAGGAGAAACAGCATCCACCACAAATCCACTCCAACACTGCTGCCAGAATAGCTTTTCTTAATCCCCTTCAGGCCTCTGATCCCATGTGTTAAGACTGTCTCTGACTCGCATATCACTTCCACGCCGGCACGCTCCTTCACTGTCCCAGGTGGCTCTAGAGTATCCGTGACTCCTGTTCAAGGGCCAGATAACGTTCTCTGTGCCGGATACAGAGAGCTGATCTACCCAGTCCCTACACTGGACACTGAAGTCACGTCCAAGGTAAGCAACACTGCAGGGAACACCTTGGGGTAGAGAGGCTTTTGTCTTCTTGCGGATTACATCTTCAGGGCAGATTCCTGGGAGGGGTCTTACTGGGTCAGGAGGGAAGAACACATCAGGGTCCTGGATATACACAAGCCTGGAAGGGGGCGGGCCCTGGGGCCAGAGCGCCGGCACGTAGACGCTGGCTTTGCCATATGCTACGTGGGTGGCCCCGAGCCAGCTACTTGCCCTCTCTTCCCTTGAGTCTTCCCGTCTATGAAATGGAGATTAATAAGAGTGCTGAGATGAGGATCAAATGAGTGTAGACACTTAGCAGGTTCAGAAGAAAGTTAGCACTCAATGTATGTTAACCACTATTTCTACCTTAACATTATTCATTCAATAAAAGTGCATATGCTAGGCACTATTCTAGGCGCCTAGTTATCATCATGACAAACCGCTTTCCTAAAGGGCTTTGTCTGGGGCACCTGGCTGGCTCAGTTGAAGGAGCATGTGACACTTGATCCCCCAGTCATGGGTTCGAAGCCCATCTTGGGTGTAGAGATGAATTATTTTAAAAAATAAATTAATTAAACTCAAAAGGGCTTTTCTGATTTGCATTATCACCAGCATAGGCAAGGTGTCTGTGTCCACACTGGATATTATGATTTTTACCACCCACATGCAAAAATTAACAACTTGATGCAGGATGGCACATCACTCAGTTTTGCACATTCTGCCATCTGCTTGCTTATGACAAGCCAGGAGTTGCGGGACTCATCTGGTACTGATCTCTGTAGAGGCCACTGTCATACACGACGCGTGAGCTAGCCTTGGAGGGGAAGGGATGGTTTCCCAAGAGAGCACTAAACATTAGCTGAGGCTCGGAGCCGTGCAAAATCAGCCTATACTCTTTCTCTCCAGGAAAATAATATACCAAGGCTGTGGGGATGCTCTTCCCTTCCTGTACCCCGTTGTATGGCCTGGGGATTTGGTTCAGCCCAGGTATGGGATGGTGAGGTGGGGGAGGGGCACAGCATCACTGTTTAGAACCACCAGTTCCCCTGTTAGAGGGCACAGTACAATTATTCAGGCCCCAGACCCCCACTCGCTGGCACAGTCATGAGCTAAAGGACATAAAAGCGTCCAGCCTTATTCCTGCAGGTGACTGGTAGGGGAAGTGACTTGTCCAAGGCCACTCAGCTAATTCATGTCACACTGTGTCCTCACTGCCAGTAGGGGCTCTGTCCACAGCTTTGCACTTACCATGGCAATGGGGCGGCCGAAGTCCAGAATCCAGTTCTGCAGGGTGAAGTAGAACCAGAGGTCAAGGTGGAAGGGGGCTGTGCCGGCAGCTTCATCAGCCTTCACGGAGCTATGCCTGGGAAGCAACCAGACGGGAGGGGTCAGTGCTCCTCCCCTCCCCTGAGAATCTTCCCCCTGAGATGAGCCACGCAGAGGCATGGGGATTTGAGGGCAGGAGGGTTAATTTCTAGGAAAAGAGTTTTGCTGGAAATACTGGCTCTGAGGCCAAGAGGGATGTGTCCTGGGAATGGATTCCTGCTTTCCTGGAAGCTCAGCTTCTCTGTGATTCAGGAAGGAAACTGCCAAACAGGTATTCTAACCATTGTGCGTCCTCACCGACAGAATCATGGGGAAATCTAATGGGGCAAAGGAGGCAAATGTAGCTGGAAAATGTGAATCATGATGATGGATGGCAATAGCGAACCTTTATTGAATGCGTACTATAATCTAGGCATAGCATAGCTGTTTGCGTGCATGATCTCATTTAACGCTTTTACTCCTCACGGAAACCCTCTGCGGTTGGAATATTACCTCCATTTTACAAGTGGAAACACTGAGGTCTGATGTTAGGTAACCTGCCCAAAGTTACGCAGCCAAATATTAGGCTCCAGAGCTTGTATTTCTTTTTTAATGTTTTATTTATTTTTGATACAGAGAGAGACAGAGCATGAGAGGGGGAGGGGCAGAGAGAGAAGGAGACACAGAACCGGAAGCAGGCTCCAGGCTCTGAGCTAGCTGTCAGCACAGAGCCTGATGCGGGGCTCAAACCCATGAACGTGAGATCTGACCTGAGCCAAAGCTGGAGGCGGAGGTTTAACCGACTGAGCCACCCAGGCACCCCCAGAGCTTGTATTTTTAACCTCTAGATCATCATCATGTTCACAGTGATTGGGCCACCAGAGGGGCATGTGACCTGAGCTTGACCAATCCCAGCCTTCTGGGGAGATCAGCCTCCTAGACCACAGACTCAGATCAACAGGCTCTTTCCCTCCTTCTTGAACCAGGAGGAGGTAAGAATAGGGTTGCTGGTGTCCCTCTTCTCACTAATCCACAGCGAAAGCAGCCACCAGGGACAAGCTGATGCGAGAGATGTGGCAAGACGTGAAACACCACCTGACAACATATCTTTCACTGCCTGTCCCTCCTACAAAGTCGTTAGCCATTGGTTTTTCACAGATGAGCTGAAGTTCAAGGGCCAGTGCATATGCCACTTCCTCCAGGAAGGCTTCCTTAATGAAGTTTCTTCCCAAAGCCCTACCAGCTCCACTACAGGGAGAGCTTCATCACTAACTCCCAGTCTAGCCATGACCTCATATGGGCCTGGAGTTTTGCTCAAGACCCCCAAGAAGACGGGTGACTTTTAAGGTCCTCTTCAACTCACCACCCCCATCAGAGTCCAAATCCCGCCTGACACTACTTGCACACTTCCAGTGACAAACAGCCTACTACTTCTTAAGATGAGTGAGGTGTCAGTTTTACTGCTCTATTTGTGCCAAGAGGAGCTGTGTGAATGGTCCAGTGTTACCCAGTGTTCTGGGCTCCGTTCCTAGGTGATGCTTAGCGACTCCTGGCGGATTTTAAGCTATCTTGATTACCAGTGACTCACTGTTTTTACTGGCGAACATTCACTTAGAGGTATCATGAGGGTTTCCCTCTCCCCAGTGCTACTACGGCTTCCATAACTTTCTGGGATCCCTTTCGGGCAATTCTAAGAATGGTCCATGGTGGGCTGGTAGAGTAACCCAGAGGCAGAGGGCCAACCTCCTGGGGGATCTCATCAACCTCTAGTGGCAGGCAGGACAGGTGGGGTGGGTCTTTCTCGGGTCGTCTAAGCCTTCCCGTCTCTTCCACTGAGTGCCCCACCACTTCCTGGGTGCTGAGTCTGAGCTTCCCCTGCACCATCTCACTGAGTCCTCACAGCAGCACCAGGAGGTCGTTCCCCTACTGTGTTACAGGGGAGGATGCTGAGGCCTATAGGGCTTCAGCGCTTAGCCAAGATCACCCAGGTAGGACGGGGCTACAGCAACTATTCCTTTTGCTGGCCTATCTCCTGCTCGGTGCTTCTTTTAATAAGAGATGGGGTTTCCTTGGTCACAGGGAGGGCCAGTGTCTGAAGCCAGCCCGGTGGGATGTTTCTAATTAGAGCTGGTGGAAATGGTCCCTTCCTTTCCGGCACTGGGATGCTAAGGATGCAAGTCCAGGGCTGCGTGTGGCTAAGGGGCCAGCCTTAAAGGACAGCAATCCTGCAGAGAGCACCAGGGGAAGAAGAAGAGGAAATGCCCTGAGGGTTCTAGGCAACCCCAAGCTAAAGGTTTGACCACAAGAGCCAATACACTCCTTTTTGCTAGGGTGCTGCCGTCCACCCTGGCTTTATGTCACTCATAACCCAGGAGTCCTGAACAGCATGCATTCAAATCTGTGTCTATATGAATTCAAGATCTGTGCTCTAAATAGTTTGCCATTCTGTTTCTATTATATTAACTATGTGACATATGAGGAGGTCAAGACAGAGAGGGCTCAGAAAGGCCTGGAACAGTGTGCAAAGCCGGCATGAGGGAAGAGAGCCAGGAAGCATGGATGGGTGGATTTAAGTGGGCAGAAGAGCAGCAGGAGAGTGGGACCAAAGGCCTGGAGGTAGAAGTGAGAAAGGGACTGTAGGGAGCTGACTGCCTGGCTTACTGGTGAAGGGGAAGAGAAGGGAGGGGCTGGCCGGGCTTTAGACTGGACAGATATTCGGACACTAGCTGAGATGGGTCTGAGATGAGGGACTGGCTTGAGGTCCCACCTGCCCCTCCCCTTAGTGACTATCAGTCAAGGCCTCAAAAAGCAGATGGCAAGAAACTCCAGGCCCGAAGAACGTGGTGGAAGAAAGAGGATAACAGCCTTCAGTGTTTTATTCTGGAAACTTCCAAACTATGCAAAGAGTAGGATGTTTGGTACAGAGAAGAAAGGTATTTTGAAAGCCTGGGGAAGCACTTAGGTATGGGTCTCTCTAAGCTGTGGATACCTAGCACATAGTGGAGCTCAGTAATTATTTCCTCCTCTACCTAAGGGGGCACCTCAGTTAATGGGAATCCTATCATTAGTCCAGCCTGGCTTAGTGGGACAGGAAAAAAATGGGGAGGCAGATATAGGGTACTAAACTTGGGAATCAAGATTGGTCAGCATCTGATGGTTTTCTTCTGTTGGGACTCTGACCACAGGAGGCAGATCATAGAGCATGAAGACATCCTCTCCCCCAGTCTTTGTCCTGGGGATGAGCAAACCCAAGCCTGTCCCAAGTTCCTGACTCCATGGACTTCACAAACTGAGCCCCTGGCCAACTCTACATCTCAGTCATCAGAGGCAGCTGCTGAGAACACTGGTAA
This sequence comes from Suricata suricatta, assembly GCF_006229205.1. Lineage (NCBI taxonomy): Eukaryota > Metazoa > Chordata > Mammalia > Carnivora > Herpestidae > Suricata > Suricata suricatta. The sequence continues at coordinate 105,285,594 of NC_043708.1, forward strand.
AAGCACAATGGCAAGTAACCCAAGACGAGGAGGGCCTTTTCTCTCCTGCACAGCTTTACAAGTCTACCATATGGGGGAACTGATACCACGGCAGTTGGGAAACACATAGTATACAATTGCAATATTCAAAGCAGTCAGCATCTGCAGGACTGCCTGGCAGAAAAGGAAGGACTCAGCCATGATGGAGTCAAGCAGGAACCCATACATGGGAACTGGGGTTGATTTACCATAAAGAATGGTAAAATACCTGACATGATGAAAAGTTCAAATAAAAAATGAGAAAATGAAGGCAAGTAATAAGAGGGGGAAAAGGAAGGCAATTAGAAACCCCAGGAAAAACAAAAGCAATATAAGAAAGAATATGGTACTGGTAAACATTCCTTGGCTTTGCAGGGAATAATGTTCACATGGCTAAACTAATAAAAACATTGTATACTGATTTCTCAAAGTTTGGAATCCATTCACACACATAACATGAAGACAATTAGGGCTGAAAAACAGCAGGTAAATATCATAAACTTTGAGAACATGAAAGTAAAACTACAGAGGAAAGGAGTCGGGGAAAGGGTAAGATAAGCTGAACATTTTAGGGTAGAGGACTAATATTGTCCTTTGAAAAAGGAAGCAAGAGATACTGCCTAGAGTTCCCCAAAAAAGAAATAATGGTGTATGCATGTTCCCTAAGTCTACAAAGGTAACAAAGAGAAAAACTAAGAATAGTTTAAAAACTAAGAATAGATAAAAAGAACCATCTTGTGAATATGGGGAAGTGTAAGTGAGCCAAATCATAACAGGAAGTTGGGAAACATGACCTTAGAAGCTACAATTGATAAACCAAGAAATAGCAGTTGATCATAGCTTTTAAGAATACAGACTTTAGAGAGGCGCCTGAGTGGCTCAGTTGGTTAAGCATCTGACTTCCGCTCAGATCATGAACTCACTGTTTGTAAGTTCGAGCCCCACGTCAGGCTCTGTGCTGACAGCTCAGAGCCTGGAGCCTGCTTTGGATTCTGTGTCTCCCTCTCCCTCTGCTCCTCCTCCATTCCACTTTGTCTCTCTCTATTTCTCAAAACTGAATAAATGTTAGGGAAAATTTTTTAATAAATAAAATAAAAATATGAATTTAATCCTAGTAGAAAGAACTAAAAGAAGGTTGTCTCTGGTACAAGGGAAAGGTGGAACAGAGAACCACTGATTTTTTACTTTAAGTCCTCCAGTGCTATTTAACGACAGTCATGTTACGTTGGTTGCAACACAAAAACTGTCAACAGAGCAGGTGAAAGCTGGAATGGGCTACCTTGAAAGATTGTGAACACCGTGTCATTAGAGGTGTGTAAGCAAAGCACGGATGCAGCAGAGGAAATCCAAGCATCTTAGGAAATGGACAGGATGATTGTACCTACTGTCTTAAACCCCAATGATACTGAAAATGGTCCTAGAGGTTCCCTAGGAGGGTGGCAGAGATACCCTGGCAGTGAGTCAGCCCTCATGCCATCCTCAGGCAGCGCCCTGGCTGGTAGTGAGCTCATCGGGAATAAAGAGGAGCATTACCCCTCAGCAGCTAAAGTGGATAGTAGGACCAGAAGTCCTAGGTTTAGACCCTGGTTCTTGCCACTGACAAAGATACTGCATATGGAAGCCCCACAAATAACAATCTGATACCCACGCATTGTTCTAACTGGACGTCCAGAGTTCAGTGCAAAGACCCCCAACTTGGAAGGGGATCCAGAACGGAGATGTCCCTCAGTAGCAGGACTAAGCTCCCCTCAGCTAAGTCTCTCAGATTTCTCCCCTCATCCGAAATCATGCCAGAAACTTCCTAAAATTGATTTCTGAGCACACTAGTGCTCAAAAACTTTCCATGGCTCCCCTGTGCTTACAGAATAAAGGCTGCATTCTTAACCTGCCATTTAGGGCAGGAACTAGGGTGAGGCAAATGAGGCACAGGAGGCCCAACATGTAAGCAGGCACAGAGCTGCCGGAGAGTGAACATCTCCTTAAATTTCCTTCAATCGTGGGGTCTAGGCTTTCACCCTACCGTGCTGCCAGGGACGGTCCTTCCCAATCAGTCCACATCTCTTGTTGCTCTACACCAGAGAGCTCCAGCACCACTGCCCACCTGACTTTCCTCAAGCTTTCCTCCCTGAGTCACCTACTGAGTACCCTGAGACCCAGCTCAAGTGCCGCTTCCTCCACGACGCTCTCGGAGAAGACTCCTCAGCCCCTTCCGGACCGTGAGCCCCTCCCGGGTTCACCTGACCCACCCCTCCAGTGCCTACCACAGCACTGGGCACAGCAGAGATGCTTAATAAAGGCCTGCTGGACGCAAGGAATGCTTCTGGCCTGTACGACAGGATGAAGGCAGAATGGAGGGAAAGACTAAACGGTGGTTTCCGTGCCTCTTCCCCTGCCCCTCCTGGTCTCAGCTACATAAACTAATAACTTCTTCCCTTTGGAGAGGGAAGGGAACAGTAAAAGAGCGAGAAAAGCCCTTCCTCTTTCCTATTCAGGAGGGGAGCTTCCACACTTGCCGGTCTCTGGCATTTCCATTCTCGCGGTCTTGGGATAAGGAGTGAGCTTCCCGATTAATACCAGAATCCAAGTCCTATTAAGCTTGCAGAGACCCTAAGAACTTGGAGGTGGAGCCCGGGGCGTGCAGGTGGGTTGGAGGCAAAGTGAGCGGAAGTGTCCGGTGGCCCACCGGCCCCCACCTCGGGTTTCCTGGACCCCTGGAGAGGTCTCCCCAGAGGAGCGACTCTCCAGGAGGCGGCCCTGGCCCGGAGCGCCCCCAGGAAGAGAAAGGGAAGCGGAGACGGGGCCCAGGCGCCAGGGCCGGGGCGCAGCGAGGGCAGCCCCCGGCCCGCCACGGGCTTCTCCACGGGGACCCCGCCCCCGGGCCCC
>NC_043708.1:105288594-105318604 GCF_006229205.1 Suricata suricatta
GGTCCCGTGGGGGCTGGGCGTTGCTGGGGTCGCCGGCGAGGTCTGGGCGGGAAGCTTTGCCTAGGCTGGCTGAGGGCTGGATACAGGTCTGGGTCCGGTGGGGACCCGGGGAAAGACTCAACCACCTACCAGATCCAGATGCCCCCGGGGGAGGAGGCGAGGTGGGATTTCCCTGGTCCTTGGGGACAGGGATGGCGGAGGGATGCCCTCCCCAACTGAGCTACGTGCCCACATTTTTCTGATGGAAGATGTCGCTCTAAAATGTCATCTCTGTGGTCCCTGGCGCTAGGAATTAAATAATGGGCGGGATAAGAGGGTAATACGGAGAGGAGTAGCTAATTCCTTCCAGGTTGGGGTGGGGTCGGGTGAGTTGGTGCAGATTCCAGTTATAGATTTGTCACTGTCTTAGACTTTATGGCTTTGGAAAAGTCACTTGCCCTCTCTCCCATTCAAACGTGTGCTAACTCCCTGCCGTGAGCAGTGCACTGTGCAGGCAGGAATGTCTAGTAAGGCTTACATTAGGTGGCGGGAAGGGGTAGACGGTGCGATGGGAGAAAGTACTCTGTTGTGAACGCAGAGACTTGGAGGGGTGCAGTCAGGCCAGGCATCTGGTGACTTTGGAATTCTGAGCTGGCAGTGAAGTGGGAACACAGGAGTGGCGGGAACACGGGAGTGGGGAAATGGAGGCGGAGTCATCCGCCAGCCAGGAGGCTCAGCATCCGGAGAGAAGCTTGTGTTTGGAGAAACAGAAGGGAGCTCAGGGAGAGCAGCAGAGTGCACGAAGGAAGAGCAAGAGGAGCTGGCCTGGGCAAGGGTGCAGATGAAGAGGGCGTTTATCCCGGGAAGAACAGGGAAGGAAGTGGCCCCATCATGTTTGCATTTTAGTGTTAGGCACTTGGAGTACGTGGTGTGCACGTATTCTAGTGAGGGTCGTGCACTGCTAGGAGCCACCTTGGGAATGAGAGAGTTGACAACCTCAGTAGTATAGAGGCTATCATGGGTGTGACTTGGATGTCAGGGGTGAGGAGAGGAGTCCGGGCTCTGGCCAGGTTCTGCAGCTGGATGGATGGTGGAGGCGCCATCTGGGAAATGGGTTGAAGCACGTTTAGGGTAAGTGAGAATTCTTCCTTGGCCATATGCTTTGAGGTGAGTCTGGAAGGCTGTTGGTCCTGTGGATCTGAAGCTCAGGCCGGATCTGGGAGCCGGGCAGACTGACTTTTGAGTCAGGGGAATATAGATGACAATCAGGACCTAAGAGGCTGCCTGAGGAGAAAGTGTCCCTGTGAGAAGAAAGAACAAAGGGCAGAGCCTGAGAACAATCTACTAGCAGATGGCCTGTGTTTCAATCCAGTAGTGTTCCTAACTTGCTGTGACACTTGGGTAAATTTTTCAACCGCTCCCAGCCTCAGTTTCCTCATCTGCAACAAGGAGATCCTGCTGCATCCGGGTCGGGGGTGTGATCATTAAATAAGGTAGTGCATATGGAGCACTGGCCCAGAGCCTGGCCCTGGTGGACTTCTTTACTGTAGTCTGCCCCTGGACCTCATGTGTCCTGCATGACCTGAGGGGTCTCAGCTATGCCTATTTCAGTTCCATTTTCCTTCCTGTCTTTTCTGCTGGGAGACTTTTACTGAGTTTTTATTCCTTCTCATTTTGATCAGAGCCCATGTCCTATCTTGGCTGTGACGGTGCCTGCCCCATGGTCATTTTCCATCAGCCCTATCCTGGGCTCCAGCAGCCCGCAGGCCACACCCCGGTGCCCACTGCAGCCCCAGTAAAGGGCAGGTTGGCTTTATAGCTTTTCTTCTCTCATCTGCTTCTCACCAGGTCATAAGCAGAGTTGGCAGTGTCCCTATTTTGCAGCAGAGAGAGCCAGTGTCCTGAGCGGAAGTAGCATCCCCAGGGTCAGCCAATGACAATGCTCAGACTGGATCCCAGATTTAATTTTGGGGAGTCTGATCTTCCTCCTACAGATTGATCTATGTATATGCCAGCTCTGACCCCAATCTCTTTCTCTGCTGGCTTTGCAGGCCTGCTGGGCTTCAAAGGAAGGGGCATGAAGTGCCTATGATGTAATATCGGTTTAATAGCACCCAGGGTTGGGCTTCCAGCCATTAGAGGATAAGGCTGTGCAGGAAGCTTCTGTGGCCCATTTATTCCTCCAATCCCTTCAATACCAATAAATCTACCTCCCGTGTGGAGCCGGCAGCTGCTCCCTGAGTGGAAGGGAGCCCAGCCTGGCAGGATGCGGGGGAGCCTTCCCGAATGAATATGATGAACCCCCCTCCCCCAGCATGCAGGGGTTATCAGTTCCTCTCAGGTCCCACCAGGACTCTTTAAGAACATCATCTTCGTCTGCTCTCAAATTGCATGGACATTTGGGGGCCAGGGGGCAGAGCAAAGTTAGCATCAACCCTTGGGCACTGAGTGGCACACATTTCCAAGGATCTTGCTTGCAACTCTATGGGGACATGGTTCCTGCACCCAAAAAGGGTGCATGGTCTCAGCCCTCCGAGCTGCCATTCCACCGAGACGTGGCACAAGGAGCTTTTTAGCTCGGAAGATCCTTTGGGACTGTCCAGCCTCGTGGCTTCAACTTTTATGTAGCGGACGTTCTCACTTTTTTCCAATTATTGCCATATCAGAGACTCTCTGATGTGTTACCTAAGATCCCTTCAGTCACACCTGTCTTCCAGGTGCTTGCCACCTGCTTCAATCCAACACAAGCCAACTGCGCCCACACCCCCTCTGAGCTTCTGGCCTCAGAAGTACAGGAATGTTGCACACTCCGTGGGGTGAGCCTTTGACCAAAAAGAGGCAGGGGTTGGCAGAGAAACTTTGCTTCCTCTTTCTGGATGACCTGTACTAAGCATCACAGAGCCTCCTTAGAGAAGGTCCCACAGGATCTCGCAGAGTTGACGCTCATGGTGGCCGGCTCAGCAAAGCTCTCTGTCCTCCTCTGTCTCACCCCCTTTTCATTTTTTTTGTTTGTTTTTATTTTATTTTTTGAGAGAGAGAAAGACAGTGTGAGCAGGGGAGGGTCAGAGAGAGAGGGAGATACAGAATCCGAAGCAGGCTCCAGGCTCTAAGCTAGCTGTCAGCACAGAGCCTGATGTGGGGCTTGAACCCACAAACCGCGAGATTATGACCTGAGCCAAAGCCGGATGCTCAACCGACTGAGCCACCCAGGCGCCCCATTCACCTCCGTTTCCTCACTGCTCCTTCCCTGGCTGCATCCGCTCCCCAAGCGGCGGCACACACACCCTGCCTCCAGCTCTGCTTCTGGGGAACCTGGGCCAATGCACGATCTGGCAAGGGTGCTTAGGGTAGAAAGCAGATACAAGTGGGGCCACTGTGAGGGAAGAGAAACAGGGCCCCGGGTGCCATGCCTTTTCCCCGACACAGTTTCCAAGGTGGTGACCTAGGCACCTCGATGGGGCTCCCTGGCAAGCCTTCGATCTCATCTATTTATGGCACTCAGCAGCTAAGGCCACTGAAGTCTAAAATCGCACAGCAAGTTAGAAGCAAAGGCAGACCAGCATCCGGGGTCTATGCTCAACACCAGTATTCTTTCTTTCAAGTCCATTTAAGAATTTCTGAGGGGGTGCCTGGGTGGCTCAGTCGGTTAAGTGTCTGAGTCTTGGTTTCCGACAGGTCATGCTCCCCTGGCTCATGGGTTTGAACCCCACATCAGGCTCTGTCCCAGCTGCAGGGCCCTGCTTGGGATTCTCACTCTCTCACTCTCTGCCAATCCCCTGCTTGTGCTCTCTTTCTCTCTCAAAATAAATAAATACACATTTAAAAAATGGTTTCAGAATTGTTAGCCCTGAACTCTGCGTTGTTGAACTTTGAAACTAAATCACCTACATGAATGTTACAGAGACCCAGAGGTGTTAGTCTTTAGAAAATCTTGGCTTTCCTTTTCATTTCTTTTTTTTTTTAAGTTAAAAAAATTTGTTTAAAGTAATCTCACCACCCAGCATGGGGCTCGAATTCATGACCCCAAGATCAAGAATCACATGCTCCACCAACTGAACCAGTCACATACCCTGACTGAATATTTTGACTTTTCAATATATCTTCAAATCCTTTTAAAAGTAGGCAAGGGGCTCCTGGGTGGCTCAGTCAGTTAAGCATCTGATTTCGGCTCAGGTCATGATCTCACAGCTTGTGAGTTTGAGCCCTACGTTGGGCTCTGTGCTGACAGCTTAGAGCCTGGAGCCTGTTTCAGATTCTGTGTCTCCCCCTCTCTCTCTCTCTCTCTCTCGGCCCCTCCCCTTCTTGTGCCATCTCTCTCTTAAAAATAAATAAAAAACATTAAAAAAATAGGAGAACCATTCCCCAAGTGGACAGCGTGCTGCCGAAAGTGAGGGCTTTGAAGAGGGGAGGCGTCAGTAGGATCTGGCCCCTTCCGGGTGGATTCAGGACTGGGTGATCCTGGAACAGCCACCCAAGCTCTCGGAGTCTCAGTTTCTTCACCTGCAGAATGGAAATGATGGCCACAGCGGCCTTCCAAGGTCTTCGGGAGGCCCAGCGAAGGCAGTGGAAGATGGACAACTTGGGATAAACATGCTGGTGGCAAAAACGTGTTTCCTGGGTGGGGAGCTCTGGGATGGCGATGCTTAAATCCAGAGGAAGTGCTAAGACTGGAAGCTCAGTCCTCTTATGGACTTCTGGGCCTTGAGCCCCACCCAGCGGTTCGGTATCCTGTTCCTCTTCTTAGGAAGGGCCTGAATTCCTTCCTGGGCTTGGAACCAGTGGACTCCTGAAGTGGAACGCACCATGTAAGCTCAGTTCTAGAAGCTGGAAGCAGCCTCTTCTGCACAGGCTCTGAATGAAAAACGCCATTAGAAATTCTCCTGAGCCCATTGGCCTAGACAAAATGAGTCTGAGGTCAAGTTTCCCTAGTCTCAGGTTTTACTGAGAGAGAAACATGATAGCTTTAAGTCACATAATTTTTAAAATGTTTATTCATTTATATATTTATTTAAAATATTTATTTATCTTTTGGGCACCTGGGTGGCTCAGTCGGTTAAGTGACTGACTCTTGACTTTGGCTCAGGTCATGATCTCACAGTTCATGAGTTCTAACCCCATATTGGGCTCTGCGCTGGCGAGGATTCTGTGTCCCTCCCCTTCCCCCCCCTTTTCCCGCTTGCTCTCTCTCTCAAAAATAAACATAAAAAACAATTTATTTATCTTTGAGAGAGAGCATGAGTGGGGAAGGGGCAGAGAGAGAATCTGAAGCAGATTCTGTGCTAGCAGCACAAAGCCCGACACAGGGCTCAAACCCACAGTGAGATCACGATGTGAGCCAAAGTCAGACGCTCAACTCACTGAGGCACCCAGATGCTTCCACATAATTTTTTTAAATCAACTTTATTGAGGTGCAATTTACACCCAATGAAATTCTCTCAGTTTAAGCACAATTCAATGTGATTTGTAAGTGTATATTTTCATGTAACCACTGCAGTCATGATACAGAATAATCACATCATCTCAGAAAATTCCCTTGTGCCCTGTTGTAGTCACTCCCTCCCACCACCCCAACCCCTGACAGCCACTGACCATCTTTATACCATTATAGTTTTGTCTTTTCTTACGTTTATTTGTTTGCTTTTGAGAGAGATAGAGAGCAAGTGGGGGAGGGGCAGAGAGAGAGGGAGACAGAAACCCAAGCAAGCTCTACGCTGCCAGCACAGAGCCTAATGTGGGGCTTGAACCCATGAAATGTGAGATCACGATGTGAGCTGAAACCAGGAGTCAGCCGCTTAACCAAATGAGCCACCCAGGTGCACCTGGAGTTTTGTCTTTTCTTAAATTCCATATGAATATAAGTCATCTAGCTTTAGTATGTTGCTTTTGAGATTCATTCATGTCTTATACATCAAGAGTTCAGTTGTTTTTATTATGGAGCAGAATTCTGTTGTCCAGATGCACCAATTTGTTAATCCATGCTCCAGTTGAACTGTTTCCAGTTGGGGGCTATCATGATAAAGCTGCCAGAAACATGCACACACAAGTCTTTGTGTGGACAAACATTTTATTTCTCTTAGATAAGTACCTCTTCGGTAAATGGCATAGTTGGGTCATATTGTAAATATCTTGTTCACTTTATAAGAAACTGCAAACTCTTTTTGAAAGCAAGTGAACTCTGCTTTGCATAGGAGTTCCGAAAGATTACCTTCTGGACCTTAGGGGAGGCGACCACGGCGATACCATCCTAATTATGAATCAAGTGTTGTGTGTGCAACTCTGAAGGCCTGGAGGTTCCTCATCCCTGCAGTGTGAGAGGGAAGCTCTAAACTGGGTCACTCACCCCCACCCTCGCCCTCATCCCCGCCCCCCTTCCATGATCTTCCTGTGCTGGGCTCTGGCCTGAGTGCCAAGCACAGAAGCAGGTCAAAGCAGTCTCTACATAATGTATGGATGGTCTGGGAATTAAGTTTCCACCCAAAGCAAAAAACCCCAGTTGCCTGACTTTCAATTAACTATTCATTTGTTTGGCTACAGGATCCCCTACTGGACAATGGGCAAGTCAGAAATCTAAATGGACCCAGTGGACAGAGCTGGATCCCTTTCCCGAGCTGGACAATTAACCAGAACCAGTTCTTAGTTACCCAGTCAATAAACGCTTGTCAAGCTGTACTGGGATCGTGTACGCAGAAGAAATATTTTTTGCAACCTTACTGTCCTTGCCCAAACACTCTGTGGGGATTGTCATTGCTCCTGACAGATGATTCAATGGATGCTTTTATTTGTGTTTAAAAAAGCATTGGGAGAAAAATCCCAATGGCTTTGTCCTCTTTATAAAAGCTGGGCTGAGACTTTGTATGGGACCTTATTTCTCTTTGGTCAGGTTCTTACTCTCCGTGATGGGCGTCTGAGAATGGGCATCAGGGGTCCTTGAACCACCTGAAATTGTATGCCATATTTTGAAGATATATTTTTTCTTTCATCGGATCCTCAAAGGCCTCTGGGAAACAGCCACAAGTTTGAATCACTTCTTTCTCAGTTTCTTTTCTGTTGCCAGTAATGGCATCAAAAGTACTCCATTGACTTTTGAGGAGTGTTGAGAGTTAGAACCATCCTTTTAAAAACTAGCCTGGATCATCCGCTTTTGGCAGTGTGATGAACTAGATTCTCTGAAAGGCTCCTTCCCTAAAAAGCAACTGGGTCCTGGGCAAAAAACCAAACCAAAACAAACAAACAACTTTTAATGTAATTTTTTTTATGTTTTTTATTTATTTTTTTGAGAGACAGACAGAGACAGCATGATCAGGGGAGGGTCAGAGAGAGAGGGAGATACAGAATTGGAAGCAGGCTCCAGGCTCCAAGCTAGCTGTCAGTACAGAGCCTGACGCGGGGCTCAAACCCTCGAACGTGAGATCATGACCTGAGCTGAAGCTGGACACTTAACCGACTGAGCCACACAGGTGCCCCACAACTTTTAATGTATTGTTTGGAATGCAGGGAGTAGGGGAAATCTCCAAGGTCCCTCAGCCCTAAAATCAATCAAACCAAACATCCTGGGCTTGAGGTCAGTAGGGAACCTGACTGGAAAGCAAAGGGAAGGGTGTGTGACCCTGAGGGCAGATGCCTATTTCAGCCGATACTGGGAAGCCCCCCCTTGGATCAGTGACAATGTGAGGGGTCCGACTCAAGACTCCACTTCAGTTCAGGTCTCTAAGGGATCCTGTCTTGTCAGTGTCTCCACCTTCTGAGGTCTCCTTGGCATCATGGAGAAGCAGAAACTACATTTCCCAGAATCCTCTGCCCCATGGGATTCAGTATTGTCCGCAAACCAGAGGCGGTAGTGAGAGGCTGGGAAGGCAGGTGAAAGGGAGAGGCTGCGATTCTCCAGAGGTGTTGCAGGCTGACTTTATGGGCAGACGTGAGCTCACAGCAGCTTCTGGGTGTGCTTGAGAAGCCCCAGCGCTGTGCTGCAACTGGAGAGTGTGGGTAGATGCTTCCAAGAGGCTCCTGAGATTCGAGTGGCCTCAGGGCAAACCTTGAATGCCACTCATGTGGGAGCCACAGACGGAAGTCACAGTTGAAGTCCCCTTTCTCTTTACTTCCCATACCGATCCAATGGTTGTATTAACTTCTCTTTCTTTGGATTCGAAACTTAGGTACTTGGTGTGCTAATCATGAATTTATGGACTGTCAGCTCCAAATTCACTTACTAATACCTACAGTGTGATCATGGGCAACATTCCTGGAGACATGGTGCCTTACAATGAGCATGATGAGGTTTTTTCAGTAGGGAGCGCTGGAAGGACATGAAGGGAGGAAGGAGCTTCTCCTGCCTGTTCTGGAACTATACCCTGGGAGGGTGGTATGGATGAGAGGACCTCCCAGTGGTGCTGTGTCCCACCAGACACCCTGCACGCACCCTGTCCAGCCTGGTGGTCACCTTCCTGTGGCCCTCTGACATGGATAATAGGTGCTCCGAGCCTCCATCCAGCCACAGTGCCCTCCCTGCTTCAGTGCACCTGTGTGCCTGTCTTTGTGTCCCCTGAGAGAAGATCACCTGTGCCCCAGAAGGCTGAGGACAGGCTCTGACCCAAGCCACCTTGCAATCTTCTCTGCCATCCAGTGGACTGCAACTACATCTTCTTCAGTGAGGTCTGAACCTCAGCTTTGGGAAGGGTGCCCCCCTTCAAAGTTTGTGTTCCTTGGGTACATTCCCTCAGCCCTATAAGTTTTATATTTCATACCTATAGGTATGAAAATATACAACCACACAACAACTTGTCCATGAATGTTCATAGCAGCATTCCTCATAATAGCCAAAAGCAGGAACGGCCCAGATTTCCATCAACTACATTTCCATCAATTTATTTAGTAAATAAATAAACAACATATGATATATTCCTATAATGGATGTTATTCAGCAATAAGAAGAAATGAAGTACTAATTCTTGCTATAACATGGATAAACCTTAGGAATAGTATGGAATGTTCAGTATAGGCAACTCTAAAGAGACAGAAAATAGGTTAGTGGTTTCAGTGGGATGGGGTGGAGGGAAATTTGTAGTGACTGCTAATTGGCATGGATATCTCTTTTGGGGTGACAGAAATATTCTAGAATTAGATAGTGGTAATAGTATCACAACTTCTGTGAATGTACTAAAAACCAATGAATTGGGGGCGCCTGGGTGGCTTAGTCAGTTAAGTGTCCTACTTCAGCTCAGGTCATGATCTCATGGTTCATGAGTTAGAGCCCCACATTGGGCTCTTTTCTGTCAGCACGGAGCCTGCTCTGGATCCTCTGTCCTCTTCTCTCTCTGCCCCTCTCCCACTCATGCTCACTCTGTTTTTCTCAAAAATAAATAAACATTAAGAAAAAATAAATAAACATTTTTAAAAAACACACAATGAGGGCTCCTGGGTGGCTCAGTTGGCTAAACGACCAACTTTCAGCTCAGGTCATGATCACATGGTTCATGAGCCTGAGCCCTGCATTGGCCTTGCTGCTGTAAGTGCAGAGCCCACTTTGGATCCTCTCTCTTTCTGCCCCTCTCCCTGCTTATGCACTCATTCTCTCTCTCTCTCTCTCTCTCTCTCTCTCTCTCTCTCTCTCTCTCTGCCTCTCTCTGTCTCTAAAAAATAAATAAACATAAAAAATCCCAAAAAAACCACAATGAATTGGACACTTTCAAAAGATGAATCTTATTGTTCATGAATTATATCTCAAAAAGGCTGTCATTTGAAAAAAATAAGCAAGGTAAAGAGACTATTGCAAGTGACTAGACATGTCCAAAAAAGAAGCAAATGGAATTGTTGATATTAAAAATTCAGTGGATAGGCTAAACAACAGATTAAACAGCTGAAGAGTGAATTAACGAACTGGAAGACATATCTGAGAAAATTACCTAGAATGCTGCACATGGAATCAAGGAGATGAGAAATATGAAGGAAGTGTTAAGAAAAGAGAGGATGGAATGAGAAGGTCTAAAAAATATCCAGCCAGGATCCCAGAAGAAGAGAAAAGGGAGAATAAAGGAGAAGCAGTATTTGAAAAGCTAACAATGACTAAAAATTTCCAGAACTGATAAAAGATATGAACCCATGGACAGAAGAAACAAAACATACATCAAATAGGTTAAAAAAAAGAAAAAGAAAGAAACCCACACCTGGACATATTGTAGAGAAACCAGAGGGCACTAAAGGCAAAGATCATAAATTTTTTTAATGTTTTATATATTATTTGAGAGAGAGAGAGAGTGAGTTAGCAGAGGAGGGTCTGAGAGAGAGGGAGAGACAGAATCCCAAGATAGGCTTCAGGCTCTGAGCTAGCTATAAGCACAGAGCCCAACACAGGGCTCGAACTGATGAACTGTGAGATCATGACCTGAGCTGAAGTTGGATGCTCAAACGACTGAGCCACCCAGGTACCCTGAGGCAAAGATTTTAAAAGCAGCTAGAGGGAAAAGAGAAATTATCTACAAAGAAACAATTTAGATGGTGACAGCAACTATAAATCTATAAGATAGAAAAATATCTTCAAAGTACAAGAGAAAATAATTATTAACCCAGAATTGTGTACCCAGTACAACTATCTTTCAAGAACGTACCAGGGATATTTTTAGGAAAAAACCTGAGATTTTTACCATGAACAGACTTTCTCTAAAACAACTTCTAGAAGATGTACTTCAGGAAGAAGGAAAATGATCCTAGAAGTACGGTCTAAAAATGCAAGAAGAAATTGTGAGCAAATAAACTAGTCAACATGTAGATAATTACAAACCAACACTGTCTGCATAAATCTACTAATGAAAGATGATGATGGTATATGATATGTGGGCCTGACCAGGGACAGGAACAAAGGATGGATAATAACGATGCATAGGTGAGGGGAGGGGAGGGGAGGCTGGTGAGAGTCGAGTGTACTTCCTTGTAGAAGAGAAGGCTCAGGTACTGATTCACTTTAGACTTTGTTAAATGTGCATGGTAAAATTTCACGGGTAATCACTAAACACAGAGAATGTAAAACTTCCACACCAGTGGAGGAGAAGACAGACTAAGAAAGAAAAAAAACCCCACCAACTCAATTTAGGAAAAAAAGGAGGTGAAGAAAGAAGTTTAGAAAAGAACAAATAGAAAGTAAAATGATGGTAGAAATGGAAATACAGCAGTAACCACCAGAAGTATAAGCAGACTAAACAATCCATTAAAAGACTGATTCTCAGACCTAGATTTAAAAAATGTTAGACATACGTAGGATTGCCTGGCTGGCTCAGTGGGTACAGCACGTGACTCCTGATCCCAGGGTTGTGAGTTCTAACCCCACATTAGGCATATAACTCACCTAAACAAACAAACACATTTAGGCATACTTAAAGTAAAAGGACACAGGAAGGATGAATGTAAAATGATGAAAAAAGATATATCAGTCATATGCGAAGAGAGAAAAGGTATAATTATATTGATATTAGACAAAATAGACTACAAGGCAAAAAGTATTACCAGGGCCTTTTATCATTATAATGATAATGATAAAACGTTTAAATCATTAAAAAGATATAATAGTTCTAAAGTTGTGGGTACCTGTTAAAATAGCACCCAAATATATAAAATAAAAATTTACTGAACTATGGAGAGAAATTGACTAATCCACTAATAGAGTAGGAGATTTCAGTGCAATGCTTTCAATGATTGATAGGTCAAGAAAGATTTGAGTAATACGGTCAAGCAACCCAACTTAGTAGATGTTTACGGATTACTCTGCATCCACTCATCAAGGAATAGACATTATTTTCAAGTACACATAGAACATTTCTTAAATTTTTTGAAATGTCTTTATTTATTTGGGGGGGGGGGGAGAGAGAGAGGGAGACGCAGAATCTGAATCAGGCTCCAGGCTCTGAGCCATCAGCTAGGGCTAGAACTCATGAACTGTGAGATCATGACCTGAGCTCAAGTCAGCCTGAGCCACCCAGGCGCCCCGACATAGAACATTTCTAAAAACTGACCACATGGTCTTTTAAGACCATAAAGGTAGTTTCAACACATTTCAAATCATATGGCTTCCATAAACCACATTTTATGACTTATGATCATAGATCTAAGTTATGCAATTAAACTAGAAGTCTGCAACAGAAAGAAAAATGACACACACACCCAGTTTTGGAAATTAATTAGAAAGTGCACTTCTAAATAAGTTATGAGTCAAATAAGAATTCATCATAGAAATTGAACATTGTATAGAGACAGCTATATGAAAAGTGATAAAAATCCTACATATCAAAACTGGTGGATGCTGCAAAAATGGTAAGTCTAGGGAAATTTATAGCTTTAGATGCTTACATTAGAAAAAAAAAGACTGAAAATTAGTGAGCTAGAGGAAAGAGAAGAGGAGGGGAAGGGGAAGGAGAGGCAAGAAGAGGGGCATCTGGGTGGCTCAGGCTGCTGAGCATCTATCTGACTTTTGATTTCGGCTCAGGTCATGATCTCACGGTTCATGGGTTCGAGCTCCGTGTTGGGTCTGCACTGTCTGTGCAGAGCCTGCTTGGAGTTCTTGATCTCCCTCTCTCTGCCCCTTCCCCACTGATGCATGCCACTCTCTCTCTCACTCTCTCTCAGAATAAATAAAAAATAAAATAAAATAAAATAAAAAGAGGAAAAGAAAAAAGAAAAAGAAAAAAAACCCCAGCAGAATAAATTCAAAGCACAAGAAAGAAATAAAGAGCAAAAATTAATGCCATGGACAACAAAAGTACACTAGAGATGATCAACAAGCCAATGCCAGATAAAATAGACCCTCTGGTAAGATTCATTCAGAAAGAGGGAATAGCATGCATAAGTAGGCAATAATAGAAATAAAGAGCAGAATAAAGTGACAAATACAGAAGAGGTTAGAAAGATAAGACAAACATATCATGGATAACATTACATCAGTGAATTCGAAAACTTATTAGAAAGGGAAACATTCCTATATATATAATTTTAAGTTTTATTTATTTAAGAAATCTCACTACCCAATGTGGGACTTGAACTCACAACTCCGAGATCAAGAGTTGCACACTTCTATAAGTGACCCAGCCAGGCACCCTGAAAGGGAAACAATTCTAGAAAAATATAATTTGTCAAAGCACTAACAAGAGAGGCTGAGTTTCCAAAGGTATTAAAGAAATTGAATCAGCTGCTTTAAAAAAATGAAACTTAGCTGGTTTTTAGGCAATTCCTAGCAGGTTTTCATGCGATAAATTGGTCTAATTTTATACAAGTTCTTACAAAGAATATCAAAAGAAGAAATGCTCCCCAACTCAAATGAGGTTAGTACAACCTTGAAATAAAATCAATGTGGGGCTCCTGGGTGGCTCAGTCGGTCAAGTGTCCGGCTTCAGCTCACGTCATGATCTCACGGTTCATGGGTTCGCGCCCCGCGTCGGGCTCTGTGCTGACAGCTCAGATCCTGGAGCCTGCTTCAGATTCTGTGTCTCCCTCTCTCTCTGACCCTCCCCTGCTCATGCTGTCTCTTTCTCTCTCTCAAAAGTAAATAAAACATTAAAAAAAATTAAAAACATAAAATAAAATAAAATAAATCAAGGACTGTATGAGAAAGAAAATAACAGACCAGAATCCCTCCTGAACCTAGATGGAAATGTTATAAACATATTATTAGCAAATCAACTTTGACAATGTTTGATAAAGATAATTCATCATGACTAAGCTGGATTATCATAAACACCGAAGACTTTAATTCACCACGTTAATGGCTTAAAGGAGAAGTTATATGATTGCCCATCTCAGTGGAAGTAGTTAAGGCATTCAGTAAGAGTCAACATCCAATCATGCAAAAAGCTCTCAGTAAAGCAGGAATAAAATGAAATTTCCTAACATTAAAAGGTTACCTTTTTTAAAAAAGCCTACAGTAGTCATCATTGTTAATAGCAAAATCATTGAAAGTCACTGTTCCCTTAAGAGCAGAACAAGAGGTCTGCTCAATACAGCAAGTATGGGTCAGATATAAGGAGGAAGAAGAAAAGAATACAGTCATTATTTGCAGCTAATGTATACATAGCTAAAAGAATCTACAAATTAGATTATTTGAATTAATTATTAGACTTGTACATTGGTACAAGTGTGAAAAACACCTCGGCAATATTTTGTAAAGTTAACTTGAAATATTCTAGAGAAATTCTTGCGCATACATAAGTATGTTCATTGCCGTGCTATTTACAACAGCAAAACAATTGGAGACCACCAAATGTGCACTGATGGGAGAATGTATAAGTCAAAAAGTGATATATTTACATAGTTTATGAACTACAGCTATACACATAACCTGGTCAAACACAATGTAAGAAAAAGCCAGGTTGCAGAAAACTACGTAAAGTCATGATACCACGGGGGCCCCTCGGGTGGCTCAGTCAGTTGGCGTCTGACTCTTGCTTTTGGCTCAGGTCATGATCTCATGGTTTGTAAGTTCGAGGCCCACATTGGTCTCTTCACTGACAGTGTGGAGCCTCTTGGGAGTCTCTCTATTCCTCCCTCTCTTGCCCTTGCCCCACTCACATACTCTGTCTCTGTCTCTCAAAATAAATAAACTTAAAAAAATAAAGTCATGTTACCACATGTATAAAGCTCAAACTAGTGAACTAAACAATATTTTGTTTAAGAAAGCAGATACATATGATAAAGCTACATATGTTTAAATTTTTTTTAAAAAAAGTGGTCAACATAAATTCAAGTTAGTGTCACCTCTCGGGGGGAGGCAGAACAAGATAGGAAAGAGGCATACAGGTGGAGGCATCGTAGGTAATGTTCTAGTTCTTCAACTGAATGGTGGATCTCCTGGAGTTTATTTTATGCTGCATTTATTCTTTTGATGTATCAAATACCAGACATTAAGCTTTTTATAGAGAGGCCTGTAGTTACCCTCTTTCACCACTACATGACAGGCTAGTCCGTCAGTAAAGTAAGTCCTGAAAGGAAAAGGCTGGTGAAAATGGAAACACTACCCCAAGGCAGCGTCCTTGACGCGATGACCCTGCAGGGTGACACTCAGAGTGTTTACAGCTCAAGTGCACCGGACTCTGGCTTTGTTTTTTCCTTTCTTTTTTTTTTTTTTTTTT
This sequence comes from Suricata suricatta, assembly GCF_006229205.1. Taxonomy (NCBI): domain Eukaryota; kingdom Metazoa; phylum Chordata; class Mammalia; order Carnivora; family Herpestidae; genus Suricata; species Suricata suricatta. Next base: position 105,303,678 of record NC_043708.1, read on the forward strand.
GCCAGCTTATCTGCTTCCATGTTGATTTTGATTTCTCAGAATTTTCTGAGCTTCCCAAGGCATTCATTCCTAAATTAACAAGGTGGAGCATGAGACTGATCACTTGGCCTCCTTCATGGCACCTGACACATCTAATCGCCTCTTCTATGCTTATTGATCTGGGGCTATGTTTTTCAGCACTAGCACTGGAACCACTGTGTAATGAATTTCTGGATGACACTGTTATATACAGGGATACTTACATTTTCATTAACAATGTTAAAATAGAAACATAATAGTCAGCAGAAACACAGAAATTCTGGTGCCACACTGCTGCTTCATGTGATGAAATTGATTTTTAAAAATGTTTTATTTATTTTTGAGAGAGAGAGAGAGACAGCATGAGCAGGGGAGGGTCAGAGAAAGAGGGAGACGTAGAATCCAAAGACAGGCCCCAGGCTCTGAGCTAGCTGTCAGCAGAGAGCCGGATGCTGGCCTTGAACCCACCAATCGTGAGATCACGACCTGAGACAGGAAGTCTGACACTTAACCAACTGTGCCACCCAGGTGCCCCAGTAGATGTTTGTTTTAGCGGCAAATGTTATACCACACACGTGGCAGTTGAGTGCTTGGGATGTGATGCTCTGATGGAAAATAACTCTGAATTTCGATGACTTGGTATGAAAAAAAAGTTAGATGCCTGTTAATAATAATTCATATTGACTACCTGTGGAAATGATTGTTTTAGATATGTTAAATAAAATATACTATTAAAATTAATTTCATGTCTCCTTTTACTTCTTTTAATGTTTATTTTTGAGAGAGAGAGACAGAGCGTGAGCGAGATGGGGTGCGGGGGTGGGGAGGCAGAGAGAGAGAGGGAGACACAGAATCCGAGGCTCCAGGGTCTGAGCTGTCAGCACAGAATGGGGTTCGAACTCGTTAACCGTGAGATCATGACCTGAACCGAAGTCGGTTGCTGAACCAACTGAGCCACCCAGTGGCCCCTCCCTTTACTTTTTCATGTGGTTACTAGAAATTTAAAAATGACACACTACGCGGCTCACATATGTGGCTTCTATTGTTATTTTCATTGGACAGCACTACTTGAGATTTTGCCACCACTGCTTGTGATCCCTGCATACAGAGCTGGCTTCATGGTGTGTGGCCATTGCAACAGCCTTGCCCTTGACTGCCGCCACCTTAGGGCGGGGCAGGGTCCTGGGCGAGGTCGTGGGAGGGGCAGGGCGGGGTGCGGAGGTGACCATCGGTTCCCAGGGCTGGCAGCTCCAGGTCTCTTGCCCATTCCAATCCAGGGGCAGAGCGTGACTGGCGCCCCAAGGACGGGACGGTGCCATTGGGAGTTGCCGGTCTGCCTGGTTTGGGCAGCAGACAACCGGCTGGACTCTCTGCAGACTCGGCCAGGGTGCGGCGCCGAGCACGGCGGCTGCCGGGAGCACGCAGGTCTGGGCTGGAAAAGGAAGCGTGCCCTAGTCTGGCTTGGCGCTTGGGAGGAAGGTGTGTGTGTGGGGGGGGGCTTCCTCCTCCCCAAACTTCCGCAGGCTTTCTTGTGTTTGTCTCTTCAGGACTGCTCAAGCAGGGATAAGCCACACTGTGAAAATTGTGCCATTTCTGATTCCACGTGTGAATTAAATACTATGATATTTGCATTTATAACTGACACCGCACAGGGGGCCTGGGTGGCTCAGGTGGTTAAGCATCTGACTTCAGCTGGGTCATGATCCCATGGTTCCTGAGTTCGAGTCCCTCATCGGGTGAGCTAGAGCCCCACTTCTGGTGAACCCCACTTCTGTCTCTCCCCTTCTGCCCCTGTGGGATTCTCTCTCGCTCGCTGACTTGCTCCCTCGCTCTCTCTCTCTCTCTCTCAAAACCAAAAAACAAACAACAATCCCCCCCCAAACTGGCACTGCATAATACAAAAAAGGGTAAAATTCATGCTAATAATTTAAGTCTTAAATTTTTCTTTACATTTTTAAATGGTTGAAGTTTTTCATTTGTAATTTTAAAACACTGTACCACATGAAATTTACCATCATAACCATTTAATTGTACAGCTTAGTAGCTGTACAGTATACTCCTACTGTGCAGCCAGTGTCTGCAATTTTAGTACAGGTGCCGTGGGAGTGAGCCCTGTGCAGTGAGGCCTCAGAACTTTTCATCTTGCAAACCTGGAGCTCTATACCACTCAACAGCGCCTTTCTTCCATCTCTTCCTCCTGCTAGGTATGGCAACCGCCACTCTGCTTTCTGTTTCTATGAGTTTGGCTGAAATACATATAGCACTTGTCTTTTTGTGGCTGGCTGTGTCACTTAGCGTAACGTTCCTAAGGATCATCTATATGGTGGCATGTGTCAGAATGTCCTTCCTTGTTAAGATTGAATAATTTTCAGAGCTTCTGGGTGGCTCAGTCGGTTGAGTGTCCAGCTTCAGCTCAAGTCATGATCTCATGGTTCGTGGGTTCAAGCCCCGTGTCGGGCTCTGTGCTGACAGCTCGGAGCCTGGAGCCTGCTTCAGATTCTGTGTCTCCCTCTCTCTCTGACCCCCCCTGCTCGCTCTGTCTCTCAAAAATAAATGAAAAGCATAAAAAAATTTTAAAGACTGAATAATTTTCTGCTGTATGTAAATACCACACGTTCTTTACCCATTCATCCATCCAGGAATATGTGGATAGCATTGCCATGAACATGGGTGTACAGACATCTCTTTCCAAATGTTGGCTAAAATAAACAAGGCTGCAGTTCCTATCTTTGTACACAGTCACTTTGCACACATGTGAGTGTATCTGTACGTTATGCTCCTAAAGGTAAAATTGTTAGGTCAAAGGAAATGTACATTTTATAATTTGTTAAATATTGCCAAACTGCTGTCCACAGAGGTTGAACCATTTTGAATAGCCTCACCAACACTGTATGCTTTCAAACTTTGACCTTTGACAATAGATTAGAAATGGAATTTTCATCAACAAGAATAAGTGGAAACATGTAAAATATGTTTAAGTCCATGCGTTTGTAATGGGACCATAAAAACTCCCAAATTTTAGGGGCACCTGAGTGGCTCAGTCAGTTAAGCGTTGGACTCTTGATTTCAGCTCAGGTCACGATCTCATGGTTCATGAGTCTGAGCCCTGTGTCTGGCTCCACACTGACAGTGAGGAGCCTCCTGGGACTCTCTCTCTCCCTTTCTCTCTGCCCCTTCCCTGCTCCTGATCTCTCTCTTTCTCACTCTCAAAAATAAATAAATAACATTTTTAAAAAACCACAAAAAAACTCCCACTTTTTTAAAGTTCACTTTTGAAGGATGCTAGGGAAACAATTCACTATTTTGAAAACAAATAAAAACAGAAAAAAGGAAGCAAATGTGACCTGCCTTTTCTTTCTTTTTGTTAAAAAAATTTTTTTAACGTTTATTTATTTTTGAAAGACAGAGAGAGACAGAGTGCAAGCTGGGGAGGGGCAGAGAGAGAGGGAGACACGGAATCTGAAGCAGGCTCCAGCCTCTGAGCTGTCAGCACAGAGCCTGATGTAGGACTCGAACCCATGAAACCTGAGATCATGACCTGAGCTGAAGTCAGAGGCTTAACTGACTTCATTGTATTCATTGTATTCTCATTGTTAAATGGAGAAGGAACAATGTAAACACCCACATGGGAAAAAACCCACAAAGACAATGATCACCAGTGATTACGAAAGAGAGACAAAGTGAGAAAGAGAGAGCTAGACGTCCTGAGTCCCCTGATAGGAGATCATTGCTCTATCTCTGAACTCTACTTGCCTAACATCTAAACTCGAATCTGATCAAGTCACCAGGTCTACCTGCCAACTACCAAGTTACAGAAAAAATAGGGATTAGAACACATTAAGCAACATATCAAGGAGATGTGATCAGCAAAATCCAGACTGTAGGAAACTCCAGTGACCTAATTTTTTCTATAAATAAATTAAAAGAAAAAAAGAGGGAGGAGTGGTCTCTAAATTAAAATGAATTTAAAATTCATAGCAATCAAGTTCAACATATATGGACCTTTTAAGATATTGATTCAAACAAGCAAAAATGTGCTATTATTTAAGAGACAATTGGGAATTTGAACCCTGATTCAATATTTGATTATATTAAGAAATTATTGTTGATTTAAAAATTGTTTATGCTTATTTATTTTTGAGAGAGAGAAAGAGAGAGGGAAAGAGAGAGAGAGAGAATGAGAATATGAGTGGGAGAGGGGCAGAGAGAGAGAGAGAGACAGAATCTGAAGCAGGCTCCAGGCTCTGAGCTGTCAGCACAGAGCCTGACGTGGGGCCACAAGATCATGACCTGAGCCGAAGTCAGACGCTTAACTGACTGAGCTACCCAGGCGTCCCAAGAAATTGTTAATTTTAAGGCACTATGATATTGTGCTATTTTATCACATGACGTTTTAGATATTAGAGTATTATTTTCTAGATTTGTGGCATTATGGTCTGGTTAAACAATCTAGTGTTCTAAAGGTATGCTAAAATAATTGTTGATGAAGTGATACAACGTTTCAGATTTGTTTAAAAATAATACAGTGGGAGTATGTGCGGGATGGGGTGGGGAGGAACCAAGACTGACTGAGTTTACAATGAATCTGGGTGATGCAGACTCTGTAATTCTCTGCATTTTTGTTCATGTTTGAATTTTTTCAAGTAAGAGAGTTTATTTCAAAAAGAGAATACAAAGAGAGTAATTAGAAACAATAGGTACAGATTGTTCTTTGTAGGAATTTTAATGTGACAAAGGAGCAAAGAGGAAAATGAGTCAAGAGAAGTGTTTTATTTTTCTTTTTTTCAGCTAATCTTTCTGCCCAACATGAGGTTTGAGATCAAGAGATCTCATGCTCTGTGAACTGAGCCAGCCCCAGGCACCCCAATAGAAGATTTTTTCTTATATTTGAGACAGAGACAGAGAGACAGAGAGGGAAAGAGAGAGAATGCATAGTCGGGGTGAAGGGCAGAGAGGGAGAGAAAATTTTAAGCAGGGTCCATGCTCAGCGCAGAGCCTGATGTGGGGCTTGATCCCATGACCTTGGGATCATGACCTGAGCTGAAATCAAGAGTTGGACATTTAACTGACTGAGCCACCTAGGCACCCCAACATTAAGTTTTTTTAAAAAGCAGGCAATTTAGGGTCACCTGGGTGGCTCAGTCGGTTGAGCATCCGACTTTGGCTCAGGTCATAATCTCGCAGTTTGTGAGTTCAAGCCCCGCATTGGGCTCTGGCTCTGTGCTGACAGCTCTGAGCCTGGACCCTGCTTCAGATTCTGTGTCTCACTCTCTCTGTGCCCCTCCCCCTCTCATGCTCTGTCTCTCTGTCTGTCTCTGTCTCTGTCTCTCTCTCTCAAAAATAAATACACATTAAAAATTTTTTTAAAGCAGGAAATATTAATAAAGGCAAATATTACAAACAGTACATATGTTTGCTTTGTATATATGCAGTACATATATATTTGGTTTGAATACAAATATATGGAAAGAAAACTAATCCCAAGTCTGAGACTAGAAGATTTAGACTCCACCCATGGCAAACTCACAGTATGTAAAAGACAGACAGCAAAAGTAGGCGAAAGTAGGCAGGCCTCCACTTTTGTGAGACAGGGGATTTCAGGCTAAGAAGTTGGTCTTGTTGAGTAAGAACAAACACCACCCATGTCCACATGACACACACCGTTCCAGAAGATTCTTGCCCCAGAAGATACATGGATTAATTGTTGCTCAAGAAGTCAATTTATCTGGGCAAATAGGTTGCTCATCAGGGACAGGACAAGTGACTATTCTCCTATCAAGACCACAGACAGCACACATAGGCAAAGAGCTCACAAAAATGACAAAGTTTATTTATCAAGATTTGTGTTAAGACCCTTGCTTCTCTGGGTCTATGAATGCTAAACTGTGCCAAATCCCCACCAACTTCTTGCTTTGAAAAACCCCCTTAGGGGCACCTGAGTGGCTCAGTCGGTTAAGCGTCCAACTTTGGCTCAGGTCATAATCTCATGGTTCGTGGGTTCGAGCCCTGCGTAGGACTCTGTGCTAACAGCTAGCTCAGAGCCTGAAGCCTACTTTGGATTCTGTGTCTCCCTCTCTCTCTGACCCTCCCTTGCTCACACTGCCTCTCTCTGTCTCTCAAAAATAAATAAAAAACATAAAAAGAAAAAGAAAAACCACCTTAAATCACGTGAGCCCAGACCGCCAAATCCTACGAACCTCCTTTCTCGAAATCCCCTTTCTAAGATATACCAAATCTTGAGCAAGGTGTTACTCTCCTTTGCTGCAGTAAATAGCTAATGGCCTTACTCTGCTTGATCAACAGATTTTGCTGGTGTTCTTTTGGGGAGTTGGCAGCAGACAAGATCTGTGAACTCAAGTGAGAAAAAAACCCTGACATTTATTTAACTGAAATTTAGTATTTCCTTCAACTATGAATATAAGCAACAATTCACAGTGACTGTAGCCATGTCACCAGTAACAATTATGACCATTTGTCATCAGGTCTGTGTTACAGCTATTGCATATATCTCAAAATGTCATTTATGCTCACCACTACTTTGAAATTAGCGTGGGGTCAGGACTGTGAAGCCTCTGAGATTTTGCCCGACTTACAAGCTACCAAGTCAGCTTGCTGCAGTTTCATGGATCGTGGCACAAGTCATAAAACTCCTGGTTCCAAGATGAAAAGATTTTATTACTCCCAACGAAAGGGGTAGAGCCAGAGCGGCAGCGTATTTGTGCTGTTTCCCTAATTTGTATTTCTGCAAGGCACAGGGGCCAGGTCACAGGAGCACATGTAGCAAATTTTGTTAAAAGACAGGCATTTAGGGCCCAGCCCCCCCTCCCCCCTCCCCACACTGTCTGAGGAAGCAACAAATGTAGCAAGCAGCAAATAAACTAGTCTGGTTGCCTAAGTGACCGGCTACGGAGGCTGCTCAGAATCAAGAAGCAATGGATAAGCCTTGCAGCCGGGCCCACCGGCAAGAATGTACAGGGACACTCAGGACTCCTGTGGACTGCCTCTTCAACATGCTGTACTAGACCTTGGTATTAATGCATTTATAAAGGAGCAGACGCAGGGGCTCCTGGCAGGCTCAGTCAGCAGAGCACGTGACTCTTTTTAAAATGTTTATTTACTTTTGAGGGGGCAGGTGGAAAGGGACAGAGAGAATCCAAGGCAGGCTCCAGGCTTTAAGCTGTCAGCACAGAGCCCAATGTGGGGCTCGAACTCATGAACAGCGAGATCAGGACCCAAGCCAAGGTCGAATGCTTAACCAAATGAGCCCCCCAGGGACCCACCCCAGAACATGTGACTCTTGATCTCTGGGTCATGAGTTTGAGCCCCACATGGGGTGTAGAGATTATATAAAATAAAATAATAACAAAATAAAATGAAGGAGCAGATACATTATCATATCATCATGTTGCTTTTCTATTTTAATATAATCAGTTTCCTTTTTAAATTTTTTGTAATATGTGCATATACATACATAATTCTGAGAAGGGGTTGCCGAGGAGTCCATGGCACAAATAAGGTCAAGAAATGGAAGATTTAAACAAATATTTTCACTAACAAGTATTGACATAAAAAGAAATTTTTATACAGCTCCATTACTCAGGAATACGTGCTCAGAACTCTCCTGGTTAAGAAGGCAGAGTGGGAAGGGTCCTGGTGTCAAGTCCAGGAGCCTAGAGTTTGGGTCTCAGCTCTATGAATGGCCCCCCTAGTTTCTTAAACTTTTTGTGTTTAGTTCTCATCCATCACGTGAGATATTTGTCACCTAACTCACAGGCTCATGGCTCAAACAAGAGACTTGAGAGGCAGACTCTCACACATTGTCTGGGGAGTGTAAACTATATTTCCTGGAGAGTAACTTGGCCTTATACACTCAGAAATATTCAAATCCTTTGAGCTAGTAAATCCATTACTAGAAATTTATTATTAGTACATAATCAGATATACACACAAAGATGTTCATGGCAGTATTATTTATAATCATACTATTTTTGCAAACATCTTGAATGTCCAATAATTAAGGCATGGCTACAGAAATTGTGGCATGTCTATACAGATATATGCAGTCATTGTGAATTGTCAGAGCAGAATATTTTGTAACGTTAAAAAATGCCTGTGATTTTATGTTATGCAAAACTCTTTGCTGAAATGTTACTGCTAACAGTGTGACACATACATATTTGAAATTTTAAAATGTACATTTAAAAAATTTCCCCTATATTTCTCAATAGGCATATGCTGCTTTGTAATAAGAAAAGCAAAGTATTTGAAAAAGCAACTCAAAATGAAGGTTGATTGTGTGAAAGTGCTTTGACACTCATACTCCGTGACATAAACATGAAATGTTATTAGCGTTTCTCTGGGGAGTTAGTAACACACTTGGATCCACATGTAAATCAACAGATTTGACGACATGGAAGACAAATCGGTCAGTGGGCGACCATGTTCTGTGCAGCTCTGGAGCAGATGGGCTCCCTCTGCTTCCTCCTCCTCCCCTCCCCCTGCACCCCGACTGGCACTCCTGCTTGTTTTTCTTCCTCTCCATGCACCATCCAGCCCTCCTTCCTCTGAACAAAGCTGTCTGGTCTTGTCTCCTGGGCTGAATCAGGCCTCAGAAATGGAAAAAGCCCCAAGGCCAGGGCCTGTCTGGCTTGAAGAGCTGGGGCTCAGTGTTGAGTGTGACATCAAAGTGCACAGTGAGGGTTGCCTTGCGGACTGCAGGCCAGAGGGCAGGCGTGGGTGGCACCACAGTTATGGGCTTTTGGGCTGTGGCCGTGGTGGAATGCTGAAGCCGCATGGCCAGAGATAGGTGAGGAAAAGACTGCTTTTCCTGTGGTGTGATTTGAGGGCATCCTGTGGTCCCCCTCACCCTCGAAGGTTGTGGTGCCAACTCACTTCCTCTGCTCCTGAAATCTCCAGCATTAATGAAGGCTCCAGTTGAAATGTATTTGGATGATTTGGGCAGCAACTTAACCTAATCCTAGGATTGAGGCTCTGGAATCAGGTAGACCTGGTTACGTTCGGGTCTCCACTCCCCTGCTGCTTGAAATAGTCACTCTGTGTCTACGAGCCTGGGTCCCGTCACCCGTAAGTGATGACAAAAAGCACTCACATACAGCAAGCATATGACAGGCACAGGTCTGGGTGCCCTTCTTATATCAACTCATTTGACAAATTTGACAACAACCTTAACAGGCACCTCTGTTATCATCACACCCGTTTTACAGATTGGGAAACTGCAACCCGGTTGGTTCATTAACTTGCTCAAGATCCCACAGGGCCGGCACCAGGATGAACCCAAGCAGTGTGGCTCCCGAGTGTATGTTTCTAACAGCCACGTTGGGAGCCTCACCGTAAGATAGGACAACTATAGTAACTATGATGTGTTAGGAGCTTACTTAGTGCCGGGCACTATGCTAAATGCCACTCAGGAATTGCTCATCTGTTCATTTCAATGAACCGGGACTATTATGTGCTAACAGTGACCTGTAGGGCCCTGTATACAAAGACCTCTATTAAAGGTGGGGCCTTCAGAAGGTTGTTAGAGTGTCGAAGAACTAAGATGTGTTCATAAATAAATGTGATTCGTGGTGGCCTCAGAGCTTGGTGGAGCTGGAAGAGAGCTTAGAGATGATCTGGTTTCCACTCATTTTTACTGATGACAAGAAGTGACTTGCTTTGTCTACTCCCAGTGAGTCTGGGAGAGGATCCAGTGAGATAACAATAAGCAACCCTTACTTGCTGTGTGTGTGTGTGTGTGTGTGTGTGTGCGCGTGTGCGCATGTGTGTATTTTTCATTCAACCCTCACAACACTCAGATAGGAGAGGTATATTATTATCCTCATTTTGCAAATTAAGGAGCAGAGGTGGAGAAGTTAGTGAGCAACCTGTCCCACGTCACACAGCTAGCATGTGGCAGAGCTGGGGTGCTGGAAGAGTGGATTCCAGAGCTGGGTGCTGACCCACCAGGCTCTGTGCCGACCCACTTGCAGAGGGTGGTTCAGAAGCCTCAGATGAGGTGGGTGGATCAGGTGCATCAGAAAGTGTTTTGTAGACTACTAAGTGCTGTACAGACATGGGTTATTATCAGAAAGAAGTAAGGGTCCCAGGAGAAGTATAAACTGGTATAAAGCTCAGCGCAGAACCAAGGCTGATCTCTAGGATGAGATGGCTTTGCTTTGGATTTGGACCCGCGTTCCTAAGGGGGAGTGAGGGACGTCCATGGTGATGAGGTGGTGGTGGGGAAGGCTCCGTCTAGTCCTTGCTCATTAGCTCAGGATGGCTGATTAGATTAGCCGGCTGGCGTGTTGGCCCAGGTGAAGTGGTGATCGGGACCAGAGAAGGCCTTGGGGACCTTCAGAGAGCAAGCTGGGTGGGGGCCAGTCAGAGGGGGATAAATGGGGACCCAGAAGGTTGGCAGCAGGGACAGGGGTAGGAGGTGAGAGAGCCCGGGTTTAAACCCTGACGTTTTACCCCACTGCGACTATGAGGCCATGGGTAAGCCATCTCTATCTCAGTTTCCCCATCTGAAGAATGGGGATGATGATAATCGTATGTCTTCAGAGGCTTATGCAAAATGTACATGCCAGTTGATTTAAAGTGTTTACTCTGACGCTTGGGCACCCAGTAAGCACTCAATAAGAACTAGTTGTTACTTCTGTTATTATTTTCCCAAATACCTGATGGCCGTCGTGATTCAGGGAGGAGTGGCATTAGAAAAAAGCAGATACGTCTACTGGCATTTACTCTTGGTAAATCCAAGTCAGCTGGCTTACAAAACAATGCAGACCAACTTCCGTTTTCCCACCTTAGGTTTTGTTTTTGAGAATCATTAGACCTGCTTTTCAGGGAAAGGTAAGGAGTGGGAGGAAGACTGGGTAAGGCCAGTGGGCCACCGGGCCTCTGGACTAATAGAGGAGTGTCATCAGTGGTTTCTTGGTGGTCACATTCACCAATTTCTGATGTCCTCCCTCCGTACCTCTGTTGGAATTTCTGAATTCCTGTTAATTAACCTCCTGACCCCTTTGCATAGTATGGATTTACTTTCTTTTCTTTTTTTTCAATTAATGTATTTATTTTGAGAAAGACCGCACGAGTGAGGGAAGCGCAGAGAGAGAGAGAGAAGGTGAGAGAGAGAATCCCAAGCAGGCTCTGCACAGACAGGCTCAAACTCATGAAACCACCAGATCATGACCTGGGCCGAAATCGAGTGTCGGACACTTAACTGACGCAGCCACCCAGGTGCCCCTGTGGATTTACTTTCCCTTCTCAGAAGTAACACGTCCCTGCAGGGAACACGTAGATGGGTGGGAAGTCTTTTTCTCTGAACAGATTGATGGCGAGATCGGAGGATGACAGTCGGGGTGGGAACTAGGGAGAATGGAAACTAGCAATGTACTGACCGGCACCCCTTCACAGGACCAGGCCGGGTGAGGAAGTTTGCGTGTTGCCCTCGTGCCAACTCTGCAAGGAAGGAAAATTAACTCCATTGTAGAAATCTGTCCAAGGCCACAGGTAGCCCATGGAGAAGGGAGTCCAACCCAGATCTAGCCAATGCCGAGGGTCACCTTGATACAAAATCTAAGAAACTCCACTGACGCAGACCTATAAGGCCAAGTCAGCCCAGCTTGGGGGAAAGGACTGTTCCATGGAGGGAAAGTATAGTTCATTCTGCTCGTAGGCCTCTTCCCAAATCCCCAGGAGACGAAGCGCTGGAGGTCAGTTCTGTCTTTGGTCCAGGTAGAAGACTGTAATTTGTCGTCACCAGAAAATTAACCTCCATCACTATGTTACTACTTGTGGTTATGTTTAACTCTCTGTCCAGTTGCTTGGTAGCTTTTGGTCATGGGGGCGGGGAATAGGTCAGAATCACAAGGAACTATTTCTGGGCTCTGGCCTTTGGGACAGCAGCCTTGTCCTGTTTACACATCCTCCCTCCAGATTTGCACAACCTGACCACAGAAATGTCACCCTCCAAGCCCAGGTACATAGAGGCAACCAAATAGTCTCCAGTTAGCCAACAGCTGTTGAGCAAACAAAGTAGCCCAGAACCGTATACTAGGCAACTATGATAAATATAGAAGAAAAGAGCAGCGTCAGACTCCTGACCTTGGACTGCTGGAGCAGAAGCATATTCCTATCTGGGGGAGGAGGTCCCACAGTGCAAGTCCGAGCCCCTCTCTCACGTGACTCTTGGTCCAGTCACCCCTCCTAGCAACCACCCAGTAATAACACCAAGTTGAGGTGTCAGCGCTAGCACAAACCCTAGTTTATCTTGCTAGGGTGAGAGGAGGAAGAAGGAAGTCTCTTATTCAACAATAATAGATGGATGAATCAGGACTCCTTCAGAAAACAAAACTGAAGGGAAGAAGGGGCATGTATCTGGGTCACCTTCTTCAAAAAGTCAGATGGGGAAGAAAATGATGCAGGGCAAGAGGTTGGCCCTGGGGGAGAGAAGGGATAGGGAGCCTGGCTGTTCTCCAGAGCTCTGGAAGGAGATCAGCTGGAAGGGAGACCCCAGGTCACACACCTGAATACCTGCCAAGTCCCCAGAAGGCAAAAAGCCTGATCAGCCAGTCAGGAACTGGATATTCCACCTGTCCTGAACCCTTAGAACCAACCTGCTTCCTCTTCTTTTCCACCATCTATTTCAGACTCTACCAATGGAAACTCCTCTTCAGCCCTCATTTTCTTTTTTTTAAATTTTTAATGTTTATTTTGGAGATAGAGAGACAGAGCGTGATCAGGGGAGGGGCAGAGAGAGGGGGAGACACAGAATCCGAAGAAGGCTCCAGACACAGAGCACAAAGCGGGGCTCGACCTGGGAACCATGAGATCATGACCGGAGCTGAAGTCACACACTCAACTGACTGAACCACCCAGGTGTCGTTGGAGGAGAGAATTTGAGATGTGGCCAAACCCCACCAATAGCTCTGTTAACTGAAGGGAGGCCTTCACCAACTAGGACTGGAGTGGGGGCTCAAATAAAATATGTAAACTTGTTGAGCCCAGCGTGGTCCCTGGGGACCAAATACATATATTTGTTCTTTCTCTGTGATATTGTCTTTTGGGGGATCAGAATGGGGGTAGAGGAAACTTCCCTACTGAGCTTGCACATTTTGTGACTGCTCCAGGAGCTTTATCACCCTTCGACCATCCTAATCCAAGACCTTTCTTCCTAAACGACCTTCCTGCTTCCTAGTGCCTCCTAGAGTTTATTCTCCATACATCGACCAGCAAGATCTTTTTAATAACATAAATCATGGGGTGCCTACGTGGCTCAGTCTGTTAAGCGGCTGACTTCTGCTCAAGTCATGATCTCACGGTGTGAGTTTGAGCCCTGCATTGGGCTCTCTGCTGTCAGTACAGAGTCCTTTCGGGATTCTCTGTCCCCCTATCTGTCTCTCCCCCACTCATTCTCTCTCTCCTCTCAAAATAAGCAAATAAACGTAAAAAACCCCCATAGATCATTACTTTGTCACTTTCTTGTTTAAAATTGTTCAAACGTCCCCATCACACTTCAGAGTAGAACTTAAACACTTCACCACGGGAGACTGAGCTCTACCATGACCTGCACCCTTTGCCTCCCATCATTGTTCCTCTGGCCCATTCTGCTGCAGCCACAAGAACCTTTGTTTCTGAGCTCACCAAGACTAGGACCTCCTCAGGGCTTTGCTACTAGCTTTCCCCTTTGCCCAGAATACACTTTGTTCTTCTTACCTGTCCTGGAGGACTTGTCTGACCACTCAGACGGATTAGCCATTGGCCAACTGTCCCCACCCCACCCCCATCACTCTGTTTTCTTCACAGCAAACGGTAATACTAACTCAACCAGTCGTGGCTAGCATTTGTTTACTCGTTCATTGTCTCTTCCCCACAACAGAAGCCCCAGAAGGGAAGGGCCTGTGTTTATCTTTTCTATCACTGAATCTCTAGTGCCACGAAGAACCTGGCACATAGTAGATCTCTAGTATTCGTTAGATAAATGGGCTTTTCAAATCCGAACAATCTTGAGAGGTCTGTGAGAAAACAGGCTCAGGATCACAGTCCTGGTGAGTCTGAATACAGACCTCGCCTTCTTTCCTTCCAGACACCTCGTCCCTTTCCATGGTGGAAACAGACCCTCCCCCGCCCCACTTCCTTCTCACACACTTAAACCCCCTCCTCGAGGGTAGGCCAGGATTCCAATCCTGTCTCGGGGCCTGGTGCCACCTCCCAAGTCCTCTCATGTTTCTGGGGGCACACAGACATCACCCTTTTCTTAAAATGAACCCTGTCGGGTGCGTGCAACCCCGCTTCCCTTGGGCCCCCAATCAGGGCTGAGAGGAATCCCGCACCTTCTATGGTAAAACGGGGCGGACCCCCAAGCCCACTGGTGGTACCGCCTCAGCTCCCCGACTCTGTTCCCCTTCCTGTTAGGGAGCCCCTGGGCCGCGTGGGGGCGAGGAGGAGGCTCCAGGCGTCAAGGGCAACGAGGACATTCAGGCCCGAATTGGGGACGGGCCACCTTGGCGCAGTAGAACCTTTCTTCAGCGAGGCCTCGTTTGCCGGCCGGGCGGCTTTGGAGGAGACACCCAGCTTAACCGTCCTCCCGCTCGCACCCTCCCCCTCCCGGCCCAGTCTGCGGAGGCGCGCCTGCCCGCCCGCCCCGGGTTCGGTGGCTGCTGCCGCGGGAGCGTTCCGCCTCGTTCCGGCCCCCCCCCCCCCCCCCAGCAGGCGTGGAGCTCCGAAGCCATAGGCAGCGTCTGGCGCTTCGGGGCTCTGGTGGGCGAGGGCCCGCGGGCTTCCCCCAGCTGGGGAGGACGCAGCGCGGAGGCGGAGGCGGAGGCCGAGGCGGTTTCAGGCCTGAGGCCCGGCGGGCCGGGGCAAGGGAGACGAGCCCATCATTGGCCATCCAGGGAGCGTGCGGGCCT
>NC_043708.1:105318704-105419020 GCF_006229205.1 Suricata suricatta
GCGGACGTGCCCCCTGCGGCACTCGGCCACCTCCGCGTCTCCGCCCTCCCCGGGCCGCGCTGCTGCCTGGGCGCGGCGGCGGCGACGGCGCCCTGTTGAATGGGCTGTGAGGGCCCGGGTTTGAAGCGCTGGCGAACGCGGCCTCCGGGGGCGCCAGGCAGCAGCAGCGGTGGCGACCAAACGGGTGTTGGAGTTGGCGGCGGCCATGGAGGGCCTGGCTGGCTATGTGTACAAGGCGGCCAGCGAGGGCAAGGTGCTGACCCTGGCCGCCTTGCTTCTCAACCGGTCTGAAAGCGACATCCGCTATCTGCTGGGCTATGTCAGCCAGCAGGGAGGGCAGCGCTCCACGCCCCTCATCATCGCGGCCCGCAATGGGCACGCCAAGGTGGTGCGCCTGCTCTTAGAACATTACCGCGTGCAGACTCAGCAGACGGGCACCGTCCGCTTCGACGGGTAGGTACATCCCAGCCCCTCTCCAAGCGCTCCGAGAGGGGCCTCCCCCCCTCCTTCCCTCTCTCTTCCCAGAGGCATCACTGCTTCCTTTCTGGGCATCCTCCTGCCGCATCCCTGACCGCATCCCTGACCGCTTCATCTCCCGGGGCTGAGACTTCATCCCGTATGTTGCTGCTCATCCTCGTCGGCCCCTACCCCTCATTCCCTCTGTGCGTAAATAGCCACACCTCTGCTTTCATATCTAACTGGTATTCTTCTCCACTAGAGAGCCTGGGAGCAAGTCGTGTGGAGGAGGTTCACCTTTCCAGGTTTACCTTTATCGATGGTGGGGGTCGGAGCCGAGAGCAGAAATTAACGCGGTCAGCAATTAACATAGAAGACTTCGGTTTGACGAGTATTTGGTCACCCCACTTTTACTCCTTCAAGGGGTGGTCCCTTCAGGCGGGTTGCTGGGGGTCTTCATGTCAAAATAAGCTCCTAGAACTCCAGCTTCAGGAGGGTCGTCAGGCAGCCAGACATCCCAAGACACGTTGCTGACCCTTCCACATTGCTCCGCGGAGAGAGAGATGTTGGCTGCAAAAATGGCACTGGTCCTGGTACAGCAGATGATGCTATTGCTAATACACGTTATCTTGTGATATTGGAGGAAACTTGATAGTTTGCTGTTCTTTGAGATGGGGAGTTAAAGTCTAGGTCTAATTGTACTTAGCTTTCGGGTGTGATACTATTTAGCACAAAATTGTCAGGTTTGACAGCGCCTGCTGTGCTGGATGATTACAAAGTGTCTTACAGATTACAAACTTCATTGATTGCATTTGTTTTGGTTCACTGTTGTGTCACTATGTAAGCTCTTCTAGCATTTATTATTATTTTTTTTCCTTTTTGCGGTGGATGTGGCCCAAGCATAAAGATATGTGCCTTTAGTTTCTGTGCTTGAAAACTGCTTGGTTAAAATCATATTGAAAAAGCACTTCTTGATGATGACTAGGGCATTGTAGAATTTTGGTTGATTCTTTTTTACGTAAAGTTTCTTTTTCTGTTTTAGATGAGAAGAAAGAATTATTTAGAGTATTACAGTTTAATGAACCGATAATGGTGGTTAATCTCTGGTGCCACCTCCCTAGACATTAAGAAGATGCTCTTTTTCCTGTTGATTAAAGATGGCAACTTGATTAGTGTTTGCTTTCCCTTCCTGGCTTCTGTATCCTTTCTGCAACTCCCTGCATTCGTACAGCCTTTCCTGCACCCAGAAAAGTGACACAGAATGACCCCGGAACTTCCAGCACCATTGCACTCATATAGGTACATGCATCCTTTGAGATATAACATCTACTGGGAACACTGCAGCTAACGAGCTTGCTGGGACCTGTTCCGAAGACGGGAGAATAGTGGTGAGAAAAAATAGTTTCCTAAAGTATCTGGAAAGGCTTTGCTTCTTGCTGTCTTCCTTACCTATCAAAGAGAAAGCTTTTTGAGATGGAATCAAAAGAACTTGAAATGACTAGAAATATAGGATTGAGCCTGTATAGTGGTTTGTCTTTCCTGGTCTTCTCCACCAGGCAGTGAAATGGAAGAGTTTAGGAGGCAGACTCTTACTGAACTCCTACTGTGTGCCAGGCTCCGTGGTAGGGATTGGGTATGCAGAGGTGAATAACATCACTGTACCACTGTGAAGGAAGACAGTCTAGCGGAGGAGACAGAAATAGATACATAAATGAATAATTGCACTTATAGTTTTAGAAGTCTTTTGGACTCCTAAGGGAGTACAGGAAGAGGGAGTGCTCAGCTTTGCCTGGGGGAATCAGGGAAGGCTTCCTGGGTGAGGTGATGTTTGAGTTGGGTCTTAAAGGAAGTGAAGAAGAGAGGCAACAGCATGGTGAACTTGCAGTGACCAGTGTTTCAGCGTGGTTGTAGGAAGGGGTTCAAGTCGGGGAAATTGAGAAGAGATTGTGGGAGACTGGAGAGTGGTGGAGGCCAGATTTTGATGACCCTTGTGGGGAAATAGTGAGTTGGATTGGTGAGACTGTAGTTGCGAATCGTTCTATCGTTTGAGATTTTGTCAGAGCATTCTTTCTGTTCTTCAGTCTTGTCTTTTTGGTGTGTGGATTGTTACAGTTTCTTTCTGTTCTTCAGTCTCTCTTTTTGGTGTGTGGATTGTTACAGTTATGAATTTATTGGCCACTATGTAAAGGTAGTTGAGAATTTATTAAATGCTTGCAGTGGGCCGAGCCCTATTTGTTACATTTTCTGTGGAGGATACAGAAAAAATACAAGGTTTCCACTTTTGAGGAGCTTACCAGTGAACTAACAAGGGAGCACTGAAGTTCATGGCCACCTTCTTGCCCACTCCTACCACTCTCACTCTGTGAGGTTTTGCAGTTTATTCCAGTCATTTTGACATTTCAGAACTAGATAAAAAAGAGTGTTCTTTGCAAATGTCATGATTTTACTTTGCACGCATTCCAGACATTGTGAAAATGGCCTGAATGCTGTGTTAACAATATGAAGCTTACTCATCCCTGGGGGGCTGGCTCTTTGAGAGGTACTTCGCTAAATCCCCCTTAGGTGCCATTGGCACTTGAGAGCCGTGGCCAGCTGGGGACTCCCGGGTTCTCCCTGCGTGCTGAAGTAGATCAGTGTTTCCTAGTTTAAGTCATAGTTTTTTTGTCAGATTGTTCATTATCCTGTTATTTGCTTGATTTGGTTTTAAAGTTTCACTTCTTATCTTCATTCTAAGCAACCGTTATCTGTATCATTATGGGTTTGATATAGTATGTTTTGTGTGTGTTTGTGAGAGAGAGAGAGACAGAGAGAGAGAGACATTAAATATCTTCTTAAACATTTTTTAAAAGTCTATGTTCTGCCTAAATTTCCAATTATACCTTAGGAAACTAAAGTGGACTCATAATAAAGTCTCAAGGAGGAAGGGACTACCTACCTAGATCAAGCCCCACGGTGAAATCTGAGCCCTTGTTCATATTTTTAGGAGTAACATTTGAGATTATTTTACTTATGGCTTAATATGTGAAGACTGAAACTGACAGGCAAGGAGGCAAGAAAAATTACTTGAGTGGAAATGAAAGATCCTTTATTTGGAGAATGGGAAATTGTTAAGAATGTTACAGAAATGGGACAGAACAGAGGGGAGGTGTCGTGTGACCATGGAATATTGGGCTGGCCTGAGTTCCTAGAGCCTGACTGCTCCGGGCCAGAGTTTGTGGGGGCCCTTGTCCTAAAAGAGGTTTGCTGACATGAATGGGAAGGAGAACAGAACCTCTGGGAATTCTCAGCCTTTTTGTGAGTTCTCTTTTAAAGTCAGTGCTAGTGTGAGTACTTTTAATGTCCTGGTAGAGGACAGGCTTGAGGGCACATCATCATTTGACTTCATTTAAAAGTCATTGCTGGGGAGTATATGTTTTAAGAAATTCCATTTGATCTACTAAATTATTTTAAGGACTTTGGTTAAAATAAAGTATTGATCATTTACATTTAGTGAACTTTTATTTCCATTTCAAATACTTAAACCAGACATTTTTATTTCACATTGAACCCGGAAATAGTTCAGCTTAGTTTTGTGACCAGAAATGTTATCTTTTATTGTGAAATGTTTCTGTCCTCTGATGTGTACATTTTATTGAAAAATGTGAATGTCAGATTATAGTTTCTTGTTATTTATTTATTTACTTACTTAATTTTATTTTATTTTATTTTTTATATAATCTCTACCCCCAACGTGGGGCTTGAGTTTACAACCCCAAGATCAAGAGTCACACTCTCTGCTGACTGAGCCAGCCAGGTGCCCCAGTTTCTTGATTTTTAAAGTAAAATACATAATAGAGAGCTTGCATTGCAATTTGGACGGAGTCTAGAAAGATCATTGTTTTATAGTGCTTCTCCCATATGGACTAAGTACATATTGCATTAATCTTATTATATTTTTATTTTCTGTAATAAATGTGTTTGGTATGTCGTTTTGAGGCAGTCTGTGCTCATAATTGCAGCTGAAGTTTATGGACAAAGGAATGTCATAGATTTTAGGCTTATAATTCCCTTTAATCTATTTAATTTTTTTGTTTAGATACAGAAATTCAACATTTACTAAGGCTAATGTTTCTGAAGGACTAGTCATTTTCTAATACATTCTGCAGTGAATATTTTTGTCCTAAACTATTTATTTACCTAATAAATTTTTTTTTAAGATTTAGTTTAGAGAGAGAGAGAGAGAGAGAGAGAGAGAGAGAGTGAGTGGGGGAGAGATGCAGAGGGAGAGAAAGAGAATCTCTAGCAGATGCCATACTCAGCAAGGAGCTCAACATGGGGCTTTGATCCCATGACCTGAGCCAAAATCAAGAGTTGGGTTCTCAAACTGACTGAGCCACCCAGGTGCCCCTGTCCTAAACTAAAAATTTTAATTGTCTCAATAAAAATAGATAATTGAAACTTTTGTGAGGCTCCTGTCACATCATTATATGGAAAAATATAAATGATTAGGCTATACCATAAAAAGTATTAAACTATTATAAAAAAAACAAACGAAGTATATGCTTATCATTTAATTTTTACTCTTATATCATTAATTCTGGGAAATTTTTGGATGAGAAAAATATTTTAATCACTTTGTCTCTTTTTTTCATCCTTAAAATGGGGGTCTTACATGTCTTGTATGGTTATTGTGAGTTAATGTATGTGAATGCCTATTTTAATGTACAATTTTTGAGTTTCACATGGTTTAGGTTCATGTTCCCAGCATATAATAATCTTATATGTTTAAAGTGCAAGGAAACTGGAGCACATGGGTAGCTCAGTCAGATAAGTATCCGACTTCAGCTCAGGTCATGATCTCATCATTTGTGAGTTTGAGCCCCGTGTCGGGCTCTGTGCTGACAGCCTGGAGCGTCTTCAGATTCTGTGTGTGTCTGTCTGCCTATCTCTCCTCTCTGCCCTCTCCCACCTGCACTCTGTCTCTATCTCTTTCAAAAATAAACACTTAAAAAAAAAAGTGCAAGGAAACATTGAACTATGCAAATGTAACTCTATATTAACTATGTATTAATTTTTGATAGTCTGACAATCAGTTTAAAATGCTGTCTAAAATTAAGTTGTTGAACAATGACATGTATTATGTTTCCTTACATTGGATGCATTTTTTAGCTTTCTAGAGTACTTTTGTGTTTCAATCTCATGTAAACCTTTTGGTTATATATCTGTAAAATAAGCATGATGATAATATTGATCTTGTAGGGTTATTGGGAGGAGGGCATCCTGGGGATTAAAAGAGATACATTGCATGTTGAGTACTTAATACAGTGAGTGCTTGGCACATCGAAAATATTTATTTTAAACTATTTTTCTTTAATTGTGTGTCATTTTTGTTTTTAATTATGCATATTTTTAGTTAAGGTAAAACATTTAGTAAGGTACATAAATGTTAAGTGTACAGGGGCACCTGATGGCTCAGTCAGTTAAGCATCTGACTCCCTCCGTGGTCAGGTCACGGTCCCGTGGTCACGGTCCCGTGGTTCCGTCAGTTAAAGCTCGCCATTGGGCTGTGTGTTGTCAGTGAGGAGCCAGCTTGGGATTCTCTCTCTTCCTCTCTTCTCTGCTCCTCCCCTGCTTGCTCTCTTTCTCAAAATGAATGAATAAACTTAAAAAGTAAAAAAAAAAAAAAAATTGTTTTTAAATATACAATGTAATAAATTTTTAATATGTTTACATCCATGCAAACGCCTTCTAGATCAGTATGCAGGACATTTTTATCACTCAGTTCCCTGGTGCCCTTTCTCCATCAGTTCCTCTCCTTTCCCTTCCCAGAAGTAAAGATTATTCTGACTCCTGGCACCGGATGTTAGTTTTGCCCATACTTGAGCTTCCTATAAAGGGAATCCTAGAGTATACTCATCTCTCTCTTTTTTTGCTTATTACATCATCTGTCTATGAGACTCGTCGGTGTATTTGCATGTATCAGTAGGGTTTTTTTTTTATGCTCTGTAGTATTCCATTGTATGACTCTAAGGCAGCTTATTTATCCTGCACACAGGTAATTGTAGGTGTTTCCAGTGTTTGACTTCTACAAATAAAGCTGCTATGCCCATTTTTATGTGCATATCTTCACTGGTGGATATTCATGTTGATTTTTCTTCAGTATGTGCCAAGGAGTAGAATTTCTGGGTCATGGGGATGGTGTGTTGCTAAACAGTCTTTCCAAAGTGGCTGAAAACAGTACATTCCTACCAACAATGAGAGTTTGAGTTGCTTCCCATCCTGGCCAACACTTAGTACTATCATGTCAGTCTTACTAATTTTATTTTGCCATTCTGGTGGCTGTGTATTGGTAACTCCTGGTTTTAATTTGCATTTCCCTCCTGAGTAATTATCTTGAACATCTTTTCCTATGTTTATTGGTCACTTGACTATCTTCTTTTGTGATGCGTACTCCTTTAGTCTTTCCACCAATTTTTTAGTTGAGTTGTTTGCCTTTTCCTTATTGATTTGTCAAATACATTTAAGGCAAATATCTTCTCCCAGGGAGTGGATTGCATATTCAGTTTCTTCACAATATCTTTTGATGAATTGAAGTTCTTCATTTTAATGAAGTCAAATAAATCCCTTTTTTTTCTATGATTAGTGCTTTATCTGCATTCTGTTTAAGAACTGATCATTAACCTCAAGGTCATTAAGACGGTCTACTTTTTTTTTTTAGAAGCTTTTATTGTTTTGCTTTTCATATAGATGTACGCCACTTCTCTAATTTTTATGCATAGTGTGAGGTAAAAGTCAAGGTTACTTTTTTCCCATACGGATACCTAGTTGCTGTAGGAACATTTTTTTTTTTTTTTGTTAAAAAGACCGTATTTTCTACCTGATTTTCAATGGAGCTTTTGTCATAAATCAAGAGACTGGGGCACCTGGGTGCCTCAGTCAGTTGAACATGTGACTCTGGATTTCGGCTGGGGTCATGATCCCAGGGTCATGGGATTGAGCTCCGCTCAGCATGGAACTGCTGGAAATTCTTTCTCTGTCTCTCTTCCTCTCCTTCTCCCCTGCTTGTGCATGCTCTCTCACAAAAAATAAAATAAAATAAAGAGACTATGTATGTGAATCTGTTCTTGGAGGGTTTTTTTTTTGTTCTATATACTTGTCTATCCTTGTGCCAGTGACACATTATCTTAATTAGTGTGGTTGCCCTTCAACCTGTTTTTTTTTCTTTCAAGATCATCTTGGTCGTTCGAGGCCCATTATTACATTTCTGTATTCCTTTTAGAATTAACTTGTCAATGTCTACCTGTGTGGCTATGCAGGCATGTGCACACACTCTCTCTCTCTCTCGCTCTCTCGCTCTCTCTCACCCTCTCACCCTCTCACCCTCTCACCCTCTCACCCTCTCACCCCTGCTGGGATTTTGATTGGATTGCATTGACTATAGATCATTTTGGCAGAGAATTAACATCTTAACACTATTGAATTTTCTAACTATGACCATGGGATGTTTCTCCATTTATTTAGGTCTCTAATTTATCTCAGGAATATTTTGTAGTTTTCAGTGTAGAGGTCTAATGCATTTTTCATTAGATTTATTGCTAGGTACTGATATCTTCTGATGCTCTTATAAATGATTTTTTTTGAAGTGGAAGAAAAATTTTTTGAACTTTGTATAACCATAACAATAAAAATGTTAATGAATTTTAATTAATCTGAATTGTTTGCAGAAGGTACAGTTGGCGACCATTAAAACTATCACTGATGTAATGTCTCCTCTTTTGGACTTCTACTTTAGTTTTAAAAAAATCAATTAACAAATGACATTTACAAAAAGTAAAATTAAAAAAAAAGAAACTTCAGAAAACTGGTTTTTTCTTTTACGAGGGTTGTCTTCCATACAGTAAAATTCACAGATCTTAAGGGTGCACTTCAGTGAGTTTTTCCCTAAATATCCACTCAGGTGGCCCCTAGCCAGGTCAAGGTACAGGACATTTCCAGAGCCTTCCGCCTCTTCCCAGTCAGTCATACACCCTTTCCCATAGGTCCTTATTAGTGAGAAGACTTTTGTGTCATTTTGTGTCATTATGTGAAACTGAAGCAGTAACTGCTTGAATTATTATAAAGTGGATCTTTTCAGCAGAAAACACCGATGGTGTTTTGGGGGTGTTGTTAATTGGAGTTAAACTATGATGTTTATATTATACTAGAGGAATTATACTCTTTCATCTCATGGGTGATGTAATTTGACCTGTGTTATAACATAAGGTTGTATAATGAGCTCAGCAGTGAGGTTTTTGATATAGATACTTAATTGTTCTAGTAAATATTGGTTTTGTTTGACCTTTTCCCTTAACACTTCCAAGTATACTTATTTTAGTGGTTTAAGCCCAGTAGATCAAATATCTGCAGCAAAAATCTACATTTTAGGTCTGATGCTCAGTAATGGGAAAAAAATTGAGAAATTGAGATTGGGGAAAAATTACAGGTAAAAAGACAGGCAAGATTGGCCTCCTTGCAAGTCTGATTTTATATAAGTAGTGAACCTAGTGTATATCAGACAGTAAGTAAGTAGTCACTACGAAGCCAAAAAGTGCAAACACAGACCGAAGGTCAGGGAAGCTGCCCTCTTGTTTTCACAAAAATTCTAATTGTTCCCTGCTGTTAATATTTTCCCCCAGTGGTTTAGTTGAGGAACGTACATAAACCCCTAATATACAGACGTATATACATACATATTTTAAATTTTTTACATAAAAAAATTTTTTTTGAGGGAGCTTGTATGTCCATGCACAGGTGCACAAGCAGGGGAGGGGAGTGGGAGGGAGAGAATCTTAAGCAGGCTCCGTGCTCAGTGTGGAGGCAGACTTGGGGCTCTAGCCCATGAACTGTGAGATCACACCCTGAGCTGAAATCGAGTTGGACACTTAACCAACTGAGCTACCCAGGCCCCCCTTGAGACATCTCTCTGTCTATCTATCTATCTAAATATTTATTTAGTTTTGAAAGAGAGAGAGCACAAGCAGGGGAGGGGCAGAGAGAGAGGGAAACACAGAACCTAAAGCAGGCTCCAGGCTCAGTTGCCAGCACAGAGCCCTATCTGGGGCTTGAACCCACGCACGAACCTGAAGTGAAGTTGACCGGTTAACCCACTGAGCCACCCAGGCACCCCAGAGACTTTTAAATTGGAGTATAACAGATGGAGAGAAATGCACTAGTTGAAAATGTTTCTTTCAGAAAGTGGACATATTTGTTTAATAAAGTTTCTTTTGTGCTTCCTCCCACTCTATACTCCCCTTAAAAGTAAATCGTATCCTTCTGACTTCTAACACCACACATTGGTATATACATGTAGTAATATATGTACTATGTTTGGTCGACTTTTGCTCAGCGTTATGTTTATGTGATCCTTCCATATTGTTTAGAGCGGGAATATTTTTCATTCTCATTGCTCTGGTAGAAGTATAATATTTGATTAGCTTAGATAATCTTAGGAAAAAATGATCGGCGTAAATCCTTGTTTTCCTAACACAGTTTTCTAACATGACATTAATGTAGGGATTAGGGTAGTGTTCTTACTGACGTATCGAGAGAAACTGTGGTCCTGGGGGATCATGGGAAGGAGGAACGTGCTTTTTCTTAAGAGGCAGTGTATCAATTGGGTAGTAAAAACATTACAAGCCTCCGTACATTTCCTCCGTGTTTCTGAAATGTACTTACTTTTACTAGTAAAAAATTGGTGATTTTTCTTTTTAGGGCTACATACTTTAGTAATAACAGTAATGGCTGACATTTATTGAGCTTATACAAGGCAGAAGGCAACGTGCTTGACTTCACTTACCTGATTTTATTTTCACACAAACATGTTTTATTAACATTCCGTAGATTGAGCTTTTGGCGGTGCAAGTGAATACATTCTCGAAACTTCTGTTAGGGCATGTGGCCTCCATTTTCTGACGGTTTGTTCTTGTCATGAACAGGTATGTCATTGATGGAGCCACCGCTCTTTGGTGTGCAGCGGGAGCCGGACATTTTGAAGTTGTTAAACTTCTAGTCAGCCATGGAGCCAACGTGAACCACACCACAGTAACCAACTCGACCCCGCTGCGGGCAGCGTGCTTTGATGGCCGACTGGACATCGTCAAGTACTTGGTTGAAAATAATGCCAACATCAGCATTGCCAACAAATACGACAACACCTGCCTGATGATCGCAGCATACAAGGGACACACTGACGTGGTCCGATACCTTTTAGAACAACGTGCCGATCCCAACGCCAAAGCACACTGCGGAGCCACGGCACTGCACTTCGCAGCCGAGGCCGGCCACATAGATATTGTGAAAGAGCTGATAAAATGGCGTGCTGCGATCGTGGTGAACGGCCATGGGATGACGCCGTTGAAAGTAGCTGCCGAAAGCTGTAAGGCCGACGTCGTCGAGCTGCTGCTCTCCCATGCGGACTGCGACCGGAGGAGTCGGATCGAGGCTTTGGAACTCCTGGGTGCCTCCTTCGCGAATGACCGCGAGAACTACGACATCATGAAGACGTACCACTATTTATATTTAGCCATGCTGGAGAGGTTTCAAGATGGTGACAACATTCTGGAGAAAGAGGTTCTCCCACCAATCCATGCTTACGGGAACAGAACTGAATGTAGAAACCCTCAGGAGCTGGAATCCATTCGGCAAGACAGAGATGCTCTTCATATGGAGGGCCTGATAGTTCGGGAACGGATTTTAGGTGCTGACAACATTGATGTTTCCCATCCCATCATTTACAGGGGAGCCGTTTATGCGGATAACATGGAATTCGAACAGTGTATCAAGTTGTGGCTGCACGCCCTGCACCTGAGACAGAAAGGCAACAGGAATACCCACAAGGATCTTCTTCGCTTCGCTCAGGTCTTCTCACAGATGATACATTTGAATGAAACGGTGAAGGCCCCAGACATAGAATGTGTTTTGAGGTGCAGTGTTTTGGAGATAGAACAGAGTATGAACAGAGTAAAAAATATCCCAGATGCTGATGTCCACAGCGCTATGGACAATTATGAATGTAATCTCTACACCTTTCTGTATTTAGTGTGCATCTCTACCAAAACACAGTGCAGTGAAGAAGATCAGTGCAAAATTAACAAGCAGATCTACAACCTGATTCACCTTGACCCCAGAACTCGGGAAGGTTTCACCCTGTTGCATCTAGCGGTCAACTCGAACACCCCGGTTGATGATTTCCACACCAATGACGTCTGCAGCTTTCCTAATGCACTCGTCACCAAGCTCCTGCTGGACTGCGGTGCGGAGGTGAACGCAGTAGACAATGAGGGGAACAGTGCCCTCCACATTATCGTTCAGTACAACAGGCCCATCAGCGATTTTTTAACCTTGCACTCTATCATCATTAGCCTGGTTGAAGCTGGCGCTCACACTGACATGACCAATAAACAGAATAAGACTCCGCTAGACAAAAGTACAACTGGGGTATCTGAGATACTACTTAAAACTCAAATGAAGATGAGTCTCAAGTGCCTGGCTGCCCGAGCAGTTCGGGCTAATGACATTAACTACCAAGACCAGATCCCCAGAACTCTTGAAGAGTTTGTTGGATTTCATTAAGTGACTGGATATGTAAAATCGTTTAATGTGGTGCTAAAAAGTAAAGGATTTTAATCACAGACAATAGAATTATGTGTTCATAAATTCTACTTTCCTTTCCACTACCCTTCCTCCCTGCCCATCCTTCCTTAGTTCTGTCTTTGGTCTTTTTGCCTCATGATGGTAATTGATCTCAAATACACTTTAAACAAAGCCACGTTGTTTAGGTGTAACCTGTAAGGTTTCTGGGTATTGGTCACTTAACCTTTCTGTCCTTCCTTCATTTTCTTCTTTCTTTCTTTTCTTTCTTAATTGAAGTATAATTGAGATACATTATATTCGTTTCAGGTGTATAACATAATGATTCGACATTTGTATTGTTTTTAAAGGAATGAATATACGATATTTTGTTATGTAACAAGGGACGTTTATGATTTGAAGTGGATGTTTTAAAAACTGCCTACAAAAGTATTTCTGTTAAGTCTGTGTCAGCATGTTATCCTTGCAGCAGTTTTGAGGATTTCATGAAGAAAAACAACTGAAAAGGACCATTAAAAGTCCCGGGACACCCAGGGGGTCTGTATGTGCCAACCTGTTGCAGGTGGTTTTCATTCTTCCAATATTTATGTGGAGTGATACCGCACATCGTAATTTCGGGAGGATTTCAAAAAAATACAGCTGCGGATTAATCTGGAAATGTGCTAATCTCTTAGTAGTCATAAATTTCTGAAGTTAAATCCATTGAAATTATTACATTATTCTGGGTGGTCACAGTCTTAAAGCAATTTTTCAGAGGATATGGATGGACCATTTGCTGTTAGGCTTAAACTCTAAAACTCTGGTCTCTGTTTTCATGTAACTTCTCTAAATTGCAGCAGTCTGCATTTGAACTCAGCTCACAGACATGTAAAAATTATGAGTACTGTGTTTTCTTATGAAACAAATTGTCATAATATAGTTCTACATTCTACTTCTGTCCCACTCTCCCTTTCCTCCTGTGTGGTCTCTTTTAAAACGTGGAAACTACTTTTCCAGAAGGCACTGTTTGTGCCCTCGAGTAAGGCACATACGTTATGATGGATGAAAAGGGACGAGGATGTTTGCAATTTTTTCACTGTCTACTTTGTCCCTTATAACTCGTAGAAAAATCACTAGTGTGGTATAGGAAATGAGATGTTTTTGATGATAAAAATAATTTGCAGCGCTGTGTGGACGGCATTTCTGTCTGAGAGCTGAAAGTTCAACCGTAGAATGTCACTGACTCTGACCGGCTGTGCGGAGGTGTTTTTGTTTGGTTTTGTTCTGTTTCCTTTTGTTTTGATGGCAGCATTTGAACTGCCAGACTGAAAGAGTATATTCTGTGATTATCTTTTAAGCATCACAGAAATTCAAGTAAAGGGGCTACACCTATTTCTATTGATGTTAAAAACGATAAAGTAAAATGAGCTATATCTGTATTTTCTCTCTAGTGCCAAACGAATGCCTTAGCTCCTCCTCGTGCATGGTACTGTAAGTGAAGGCCTGCAGCTTTTTTCTCTTTAATGAAAAACATGATGATATAGTCACATCAGCTGTAAACTCAAAAAACACAAACCCCAAACCGGTATGGTTTCAACGAGCATTTTACGTATGCATATTGTTCTGTGAAGTAAAAGAGAAGGTTGCCGTTGGAACAGTGTAAAACATAATGACCAAGCCAAAATTAGCACCTAGGGCCTTAAATAAAGTAGACCCCCCACAAAGTGAAATAGTTGGAAGGGTGGGAGGGATTGGAAGGTGGGAACCTTGAAAACTTTTTCCCCTAAGGATGCAAGATCCTTTCATGGCCACTGTCATTACACTTCATGTTCCTCTCGCTTCAGCAAGGAACTCTTTGATGGCAAATTCTGTCATGGTAATATATTTCTGTTTTCCTAACCTGAGGTCTCTACAAGGAGGGTTTTTAGGATGGTTTAAAGGGAGACATTTGAATGAACCCTAATTCGAAAATTATTGGCCTTGATCCTTCCCGTGCGAGTCAATACTGTACCTTGCTCTTGGCAACTCTCATGGCCTGAAAGAGAAAACGCACGTCCCCAAGGTGAGTGAAGCACACCTCTCCCACAGCTTAGAGCAGACCCCGTGTTTTAGACATCAAGGCTCGGGTCCGAAGAAGGGCTCTGATACTTGGTGTGCAGGTGGTTCCATCATTAATGTGTATGATTTTTAAACACCAAAACTTACACGACCAGCTAATGTTGCATGTTTTAAAAACCATTTCATCCCTTTGGCTCCCAGGACCAGCACTCTATTTTAGATATTACGTATTCATGAAATGAGGATAATGATTGTATGTACGTATTCAGACGTCAAAATGTAATGACCGTGCTTTGGGGAAGGGATGCCTGGTAGAGCGCGGCTGCTGAGCGCAGTGCTGACGGTAGGAGAGCAGGAAGACCGCGGGGTGACCTGTGAGCGCTGCTAATGGTAACGCACGTTCCTACTGTGGTGTCGCAGTGCATCGTGTACTCGGCGGCTGAGGATCTAATTCTGTCTTGTAAAATAAATCCAAATATGTATTGTGAAACCTCTGTATAAAGCCATTCTTGAAACAAGTGATCTACATGCCTGTTTTATTTGTTTTTGGTAAGAGTTATTTTAAATACATTTAGCCAAATCCTTCCCAAGCTTAAATTTTGTGTGTGTTTAAAAAAATTATTATTATTATTTTTTTAGGAAAATGAATCGGTAAGAAAGGTCATAGTTCTGTCTCTTAGCTCATGAGAACTCTAGGCTGTCTCCATTTTCCAGCCACTTTTGTCACTTTCTGTTTATTATTGGTGGAAGTAGGCTTCAGATTGTAAGGCTTCCTTGATAATAGTACAAATTCAGTCAAAACTTCTTTGTCTTGCTCAGTAACTGTCCTATAAATTTGGTTGAACGGGAGGCCCAGGAGGATGAATACCTAGGCAAGCCGGGTGAATTTAGGTGGGTATTACGCTTTTATTTAGGAATTGGTGACATGGAACCCTTGAATTTAGGTCACTGTTCAACTCCAGGAACGGGGCAGCAGACCCACCCCCTCACCTGTAAAGAAGGGGGAAGGTTTGATGTGAGAGCTCAGACACAGCGTGGCTCTTCTCAGTCTACCCCGGACCGCCCCGGCAGGCCACGGTCCCACCGCCTTAAGGCTCTTTGCTGTGGGAATTTCAGACAGACAAACCAAAATGCAAGCTTTGCTCTTGCTTGTTTCTGGGAATGGTTTTGTTTCCGTGTACTAATAGTCGATTAATAACTGATAATTAGGGGAAACCTAGAGAGGTATGATAGCGCTGTTTGAAGTAACAAACAATTTGGGGGCCGCAGCTCCCTAAGTATCAAGTCTGTATTGGACGTGTGTTTTTTAACATTATGATCCTGAGGGAAGAACACCCTGTCCCCAGTCTCCACTGCAGTTGAGGCAGCTACTTTACAGATGAGACCATTTTGGATTATTCGTGCAGAAACTTTTCTTTTTGGGAATGGGGCAGGGTGAGGAGGGAGTTGCTGGCCCTTGGATTACAGTGTGCTGGGTATAGAAGCAGCCAGTGATTGAACTAGCGAGTAGATGGATAAAAGTAGAAAGGACTTTGTTTTTATGGTAGATGTTCTGTAGAAACCTTAACTGTTCCTTTTTTAGTCTAGCCAGAAGTATCTGTGTACAGCTGACTCCTGCTTTCCTCACTGACTATGTTGTAACATTGAGATGGATTGAAGAAAACAAAACTCTGCCTTTCGCTCTATGGAAAGTTACCAGTCCGTAAGATGTTAAGTGGCGTGTGTCTCCACTCTGCAAATGCACAGCTCTGCTCTGGATACCCTCTCTGGAAGGTAGAAAGCTCCTAGTTACGTATGGCATGGTGCAGGGTTTGCTCATCCGTGTCTGGCAGACTTGCCCAGGTCTTTGTGTGGGCTGGGTTGTACGTACAGCATCCTCTCTCCCAAATATGGGATCTGAAATAAATACACTGATAGTGATGGTAGATACATTAATTTTTAAAACTGTAAAGTAAATGTGGTCTCTAGTCCTAGGTTTGTGGTGTGTTCGTTTGTGTTAATGTGCAGGGAAGGGACATTGACTTGATGGTTATGGGGAGTGTATCTTGATGTGTATACAGGGGTGAGTATTGCTAAATTATTAACAGCTTTTCATTTAGGGGTGAGTCATGTGATGAGTGGCCTAATATCAGCAAAATGAAGGAGCAAAGATGCAAGCTTTGCCCAGTGATGAAGCAAACAAGGTTTTGTAACTGTTTTTTATCAGGTGTTGTAAAATTTGCGCATGGCTTTTTTTGTTGTGGCTTCTTAGCAATTGGTAGAGGAGAAAAGAGGAGGAAAACCCCTCAGCTTTGCTAACCAATCTTTTCAGAGGTACATAGTTGGGGAGTAAAATCTGAATGGCCTAATTTGTTGAGAAGATCCGATCCTTTATAATAAATAATCTGCCCCGTCCTGTAATCCTCCGTGTAGAGGAGCTACATTGTTGTATTCTAGTGATTCACTGTGATTTGTAACAAACCAGTGATGTCATTCTCTTGCGCACTTTTGTCAAACCATTTACGTGACTTTAATAAACATAGTAAACTTGCTGACTGCACCAGAGGTCTGTTAGTGATTATATTGCATGACATTTTCTGTTTGAGTTTGACATGTAGAATCATTTTTAATTTCGTGGCAATTGACAGTCCAAATAGCCCAGCTAATTTGAAACTAACAATATTGCTGTGTAAAAGGGAAATAAATGGTGTTTGTGTTCAGTAAATGTTTGAAAAAAAAAAAAAACCAACAAAAAAACCTGCCTTGCAGTTTGTGTCTTTATTGTTCAGTGTGTCTTAGTTGAGATGCTCTTTTGTTGAATTCATTCAAAAAAGAGCTGTCAGAGTTAAATGTGGCTGGGGAAGAATTCAGATCGTAAACAAAACAATGCCCCTCTCCTCTCTACCTGCCTCCCTCCCATGTGGACTCTCAGAGGGCTCTCACTATTACTAGTATTTTGGAATAGCTTCCCAGAATTTTTCTGTGCATATATATTTTTTTCTCCTTTTCATTTTTTAAAAATGCAAATGGACTTTTTCCAATGTTATTCTGCATCTTCTCTTTTTCATTTCATGTATCTTAGACTGTTTCATTTTGGTATGTGGTGGTTTGGGGTTTTTTTTTAAAACAACTTTATAGATTTAATTCTATGGGTGGGTTTAACATTTATTTAGCCAGATATTGTTGTTGGACTTCTAGGTTTTCAGTTTACTGAGACTCCAAATAATGCTTCAGTGAACATCCTTGTATACTATGTTAATAGAACAAATTCATTCCTAGCACGGGAATTTCTGGTTTAGTGACTCAATATTTAAAATTTTGATAGAGGTCATTTAATTGCCTTCCATCTACCTACACTCTTACTGACCTCAGATTTTACCTAATCATTTAGTTTTTGCTAAGGTGATTAATGAAAAATAGTATTTCATGGTTTTGATTTGTGTTCTTTTATTATGAATGGGCTTGACACTTTCATATATTGACTGACCCAATTGTATTTCTTTCGCTTGCTTTTGGGTTGTGGTCTTTTTCTTACTAGTTAGAAATTCTTTGGAAGTTTAAGGAGATTTTTCTCTGTCATAGGTCACAGTTTGTAGTTTGTTTTTTATTTTGAATATAGTTGTTTTTATATCAGAAGTTTACATTTTTATGCAGCCAAATGTATAATTTTTTAAAATGGATTTTGAGTTTTGTATCTTGCTTGTAAGGTTGTTTCCATTCCAAGATCATGAATCTTTTTTATCCGTGTTTTCTTCTAATGCTTTTATGGCTTCTCCCTTCCGTGTTTCCTCTCCCTTCTTTGTCCCCTCCTCCTCCTCCTCTTCTTTTATCTCCCTGGGGGGCACCTGCATGGCTCAGTCGGTTAAGCATCTGACTCTTGATTTCCGCTCAGGTTTGTGAGATAGGCTCAGGTTCTAGGGATGGAGCCCTGTGTTGGGCTCCCTCACTGACAGCGAGGAGCCTGCTTGGGGTTCTCTTCCTCCCTTCCTCCTTGCCCCTCCCCCATTCATGCACTCTGGTTCTCTCTTTCTCTCTCAAAATAAATAACCATTAAAATAAATAAATCTTTTATCTACCTGGAATTTTTTTGATGTAAGGATCCAGATAGCCAAGGACCTCCTTAATTATGTTCCACTGATTTTAATCATAAACTAAATTCCATTATGTAGTTTGATCTTTTTCTGGGTTCTCTGTTTTATTCTGTTGAGCTCACAGTCTGGTGGACTGTGGATTATTGCCAAGGCTCTATCATTTATGAGCTCTGTGACCTTAGATAAGTTACTTTTCTATGGAAGCCTTCGTTTCTGTAAATTGGGACAATCATAGCTTGGACTGTGATGAGCAAATGCGAGAATCAGGGTGCTTACCTCACAGTAACCAAGTGCTCGCGTGTGGTGAAGTGCTGGCTAGTGTTACGGATTCACACTAGTGGGGCTCATAGTTCATTTGTCTTCTTTGGGGAAGGGGATATTGGTGTTTTTTTTTTTTTATCGTAGGCTTATTTTTCCAGATGAATTTTGGTGTCCCATCACGTTGAAAGAGGATTTTGTTGAGCATTGAGTTAAGAGATGAATTTAGGAAGACTTGCTGTCTGTAAGTGGGAGCCTTTTCATCCAAAGGAGAAAGGGTGCCATTTAGTGACGCTTTAGGTCTCTTAGAGAGTCAGTTCTTTTAAATAAAGTTCGTGCAAATATATTCCTTTTATTACTAGGTTCCTTGTTTATCTTGTGGATAGGAGCTTTTTTCCAATCACATATACTTCTAAATGTTAGTGTTTTTACATAGGCATTTTAATGGATTGCCTTTTTTGAAAAATGAAATTTTTCATTGCTTCTTTGGGATGTTGCAGATACACTAATCATTTATAAGTAAAGCTTATTTTGGCTTCTTATTTCAGTATTCGTATTCTGTATTTTTTTCATGTGCCTAATTAACGTTGGTTAAGATTATCCAAAGAGTATTAAATGATGGCACGTGTTTGTTTTCATATTTAGGTTTAGGGTCCCTTTATAAAGACCTGAAAAAACCGTGTGGTTCAAGTCTCTCATTTTATATCTGAGGATGTAGACTCAGTGGTTTGTCCGTGCAAGGTCCCACGAGGAGTGTCCGAGCCCAGGGTCAGCTCTGAGCAGGGTGCGTTCACTTGCACACTTGGGCTGGGACGAGCACAGGTCCCCTCAGCGCCCTCCCCACTCTGTGCTTGCCTGTAATACCCAGCCGGACTCTGGAAACCGTCCAGACAAACTCTAAACCGTTTTGTTCCCCGCTGTGTTTCAAGGAATGACTGCTCTGTTAAAGTAGCAGACGATCAGACTAAAGAAAGTACTGGCAGTAATCTGTTTCATCAGGTACTTCCATCTAGAAAATGCCTGTGTGAGAGTAAATTTCGGGTGGTTCATAAAAGACTTGGCATGCTGGCGAGCTTAGACAAACCCGCTCTAATTTCGCTGTGCTTTGTACCCGTGAGGTGCCTGGTCCGTGTGGAGCGCAGTACTGGGGCGTGTCCCGGCCTCCAGCGGACACCCTCCACCAGGGATGCCGTGCAAAGTGAAGAAAACTGGTCCTTGCCCTTGACAAGCTTGTCATCTAGCCAGATGCCCCTATTTGGAATCCGATTTTCTATTTTTCCTCAGATCTTAATTTTTATTTCCCAGATAAAAGTTTTTGATGTTACCTTTTGACTCTGGCTTGGGCCATTTTCTGAAAACGTTTCAGAAAACCATGTCATTTGAGTTGTTGCTTGTCATGTTTTTCTGTAGCACCAGGGAGATAAGGGCAAAGGGTGTGCGCAGCTGATTGAGAAAGGATGAATCCATTAGGGAACGGTGCCCCCTTTTTCAAGAAGACGTTTTCCGGCTCTTACCTTACGTTGAACCTCGTGAGTTTTCTGGGTACATTTTAGCCTGTACCTTACTGATAAGCTGCAGAGCCCAGGTGCCGGGCTTCTAACCCCCCCTCCACGCTTAACTATCAAAACTCCTCCGTTCCTGTTTCCGTGTCCGTTTGGAGCATGGTGTCCTACTTTAGTGTGATGTCAGAGCTAGCGGAGTAGGAGTGACACGCGAGCGCCGGCACGTTTTGGTATGGTCTGCTACGCTGACTGCCCTCTGCAGAGTCTAGTTGATGTTAATACTCCTATTAGATAATTTTTTGAGATTTCAAAAAACTGTAAAGAGTGCAGAATAAAGAGCTGACATGACCTTAACTGGAGGTGGAAACGAAGGACGACATGGTCGTGAGTGGACACAGGAGACCGCCCACCTCCGAGAGCTGTGTGAAGTCACCCAAGGCGTGTCTGGGGGCTGCAGAGACCTGGCCACTTCCTGTTTGGGGTGAGGTGTGGTTGCAGTGAGTCAGGCAGGCAAAGGAGCACGGTTAAGCTGGCTGTTTCTCTTACAGGCTGCTTGGCCCCCTGGGGCCTGAATCGGGGGAATGATCGCTCTCTAGAAGTCTAGTTTTGTATTCCAGGAGAGCACTGATGCTAAATGCTGATGGGGACAGCAACTTGTCTCTTAAAGACCTCTAGGAAAGGCCGGTTTTGTACCTTCTGTTGGAAGCCCTTCTCCTTTTATTCTCTCTCTCGGTTGTGTTTGCATTAGCACTTGGCGCCTTCCACCTGAGAGCTAGCCTGTGCCCCAAGGGCAGCTGAGGAAGGCTCCACTGTTTAAGAAACTGAAGTGAAGTCTAGAGAACAAGAGGATATTGTGCCTCTAGATTGCCGGTTCTATAAATTTAATGTGCTTAGAGTGACCTCACAGAAATCGGACCCGTGAGGTCTGGGGTAGAACTCAGTCTGTGGTTCTGATCAGGGCGGCCGTGGAATCCCGCCCGAGAAGCTCAGCTCTGGATAGACGATCTGCTCCAGGAGGCACAGTCTGCCCTCCAAGCTTACTTGCCCACCCCATCTGATGCCAGAAAGCAGCAGCTGGCCTGAACTGAGAGACACCAGCATTGATGGCCGCATCACTGTGGGACACTGGGCAGTGACGGCACAGGACTTAAGGCCTTTCTTGAGTCTACCCAAGGCCTACACTTCAGCTTCTGCGTCTTTTCTGAGCGCCTACCTCCACCCCCTACGTCAGAGCAGCAGTGAGACCTCCTAGAACATCGCCCACGATTCACTTCACAACTCCTGTGTCTCTCCTCTCCGAGACAGGGAGCCCAGAACTAGGAAGTCCTGAAAATCCATGGACGGAATTCTGAAATGATCTTCCATTGGTGTTTGGTTTATAAGTGTCAAACCTCGCTCCTAGGCACTTGTTTGCTATAGGCTTGCTCGCGCAGGTGTCCTGTGGCCACCTGAAAGTCAAAGCCGCTTGTTTAGAGTAGCGTCTAGGTTGCTGGCAATGCTTTTAAAAGACGGAACCATTTTTAAAAAGTTGGTTACACTTCATGTTAGCACTCTGAGTTCAGCCCTTAGTTCCATCATAAATATTCTTAACTACAGAATAGAGCGTTGCTAACAATATCCATCTGTGAGCCACAATATGAATTTTATGTTGATTTGCAGTTGCATTTTGGGCTGCTTGCCACTAATTGCCAAAACTGTTTCAGAGACTGCTATTCGTCTCTCTTCCAGACAATAGCAAATGTGGTCAACTTCTCCAAGAGTCCCCTTGGGGCTCTGGAGACCCAGAAATCTATAGCAAATCCACAGCAGATCCCACTCTGGAGACTCCTTGGACAAGAAAGTCTTCCCTGCTCCAGGCTGGAGTCGGGCTAACTTGAACATTGTGATGACAGCATGGTGCCCATTACTCATCAATGGAAGGTCACCTGTGCGTGTTGACTAAGCCCTTATTTGTTTCCCAGCCTATATGTTGACCTCGACTCAGCACATCTGTCACCAGGGGAACTCTAATAAATCAAAAATGATGGCCCAGCCCCTCTCCCAACCAATTACACGGGATTCCCGGGGAGAGGGGGGTGCGGCTGGCATAGATATCTTTTAAAGCTCCTCAGGCCTGAGAGGCGCTGTAGCAAGAGCTTTGCTCCCTGTTAAATGCATCTCTGTGGCCGTACCAGGAACTCTGTAAGACCTGTCTTGATCGTTTATACCCCAGAGCAG
The DNA here is from genome assembly GCF_006229205.1 of Suricata suricatta. NCBI lineage: Eukaryota > Metazoa > Chordata > Mammalia > Carnivora > Herpestidae > Suricata > Suricata suricatta. Next base: position 105,340,852 of record NC_043708.1, read on the forward strand.
ATAAATTCAGAAAGGGAGACTTGATGGAGAAATAGACGTGAGAGACACAGGGGGAGGGCTGAAGGCCTTGAAGTGACAAATCTCTGCCTTCTGGCCAGTTAGTTGTTCTTGGTGTAGGGCCAGGGTGGGGCATGGAGGAGCCATGGAGCCCTGGGGACAAAGGTGGCCTCTGACGGGCAGGAGGGTCCCGTTTGGTCACTTCTGGGCTGCATCTGACCTGCAGGTAGATTTTGTTTGGGCTGCAGCGTGGCCGCACGTAGCAACTCTTTAAACATGAATGCCAGGCTCTACAAGGCGGGTTTCACGTGACAGTGTTCTCTCAGAGTTGACGGTACTGGACGGGAGACTCCGTGCTACATCACACGGCACCCTTGTGCGTGTGGGGTTCACGGAGGGTCCTTCCGTCAGGTGCTCCATTCATGAGCGCAGGACTCCAGAGAAACTCGACTGTAAATGTGTCCTGATCTGGGTGGGGCTCCCACAGTTACCGTGTGTCCGTGGTTCTGCTCCTTTAGTGATCCCCCAGGCCGGGCTGGAATCACTACCCCACTTCAGAGAGAGCAATCCCAGGAGGAGTGTGGATTTTGCTGTGGATCTGAGGGCTGTCTCTTAACTGCTCTGGTTCAGAGTGTCCTCATCTATGGGGGGGGGGGCATGGAAAACAGGATCAAATAATTTCTACGTTTCTACCTCTGGCCTCTTGGGACTCTACCGGCACGAGATTAGAAGGGAGACCGCCTGGTTTAAGAGCAGCCTGTGTGTAAAGGTGGAGAAGTTCCAGAGTATAAGGTGAGCACTGAAATGCCAGCCTGGAGAAGTCTGGGAGGCCCGAGGGGGAGGAGCCGGAACGGAGGACTGGAAGGGACAGTGACCTGTGGGCTAACTCGTGGTCTTTGGAGGAAGGAAGTGCTGTGTCACTGGAGACGTCCACCCCGGACCACGCGGCCATCTGGAGGGGGCGTTGCAGGGAGCAAACGGTGGACAAGCCCCTTCCAAACATTGACATACTGGGAAGAAAGCAGGGGCCCCTCCCCCACCTCCTTTCCTTCGGAGAAAAGACGCTGGCTCCCCGGATATGCCCTGCCCACAGAACGGGAGATAGCACCTTGGTTGTTTTCAATCACTATTTTTTTTGGTATAGTTTTAGAAAACATTTACGACAGTAAAGGTCGTACTATGGGACGGGGGGCAGATGCCTTTGATGCGCCCCCCCTTTCATTTCTATCTCAAAACAAGATTAAGGCATAAATTACTTGCTGGGCACCCGGTGTGCCTGTTGTCCTCAAGGCGCCATCATTGGTGGTACCACTTGTCCCATGGGCCAGTGGTTCAGGATCAGGTATTTGCCACCGAGGTTCCACAGACTTGGGTGTCCCTGCACCGGCTTTAACCGGTGCTTTCCAGAGAGGACCGCTCAGCAGTGCCGGCTGAGCCCTTCTCTCTCAGGCATGGTGGGTGGAAGGGAGGGAGGGAGGCTGTGTGAGTGTGTGTGTGAGCGTGTGTGAGCGCGTGCGCGGAGAGGTTGGTGATGCAGGGAAAGGAAGCTCCCTCCTGCTACCCCGCTGCTGGGCGCTGCTGGGCCTCCAGTCATTGCCCTCGGGGCAGGCAGGCGGGAAGACCAAGTGGGTACCAGGGACCCAGGGAGTGCGCCGACTGCAGGCTTCCGCGGGGGCTAGGCACAACAGCCGCTGGGGGGGGGGTTGGTGTGTGGAGGTGGAGGGCCCACCTGCCTCCCATCTCGGGGTGGGCGCCCCGTATTCTGCATCCCAGCTGCCCGTCTGTCACAGTCTCCACGCCTCAGGGTCTCTTTTCATCCCTGTCCAGTAGCTGTCACCACCAAGCCCTTGGGCCCCGGGGTTCATTCAGGGGCAGCTCTCGTGCCTGGGGAAAGGGTGGGTGGGACTCAAGAGCCTTGGGCAGTGCTGGGGATGGGGTGCGGTGGGGTTGTGCGGATGGGAGGCCAGCACAAGTTTCAGATCTGCTGCCTCACTGGGTCCTGCTGGGACTTGAGGCCTGGAGTGTGAAGAACGGGTTTGCATCGCGTCCTTCCTCTGCCGGTGTCTTCTGAGGATGAGATGGTTATGAAATCCTAGCACCTTAGTGGTGGGGGCGGCAAACGCTCCCACAGAGCCCAGGGGAGGCTTTGGTGTGTCTTGGGACAGGGTCCCTTGAAGTCACCAGGGATCTGTGTTGGAGGTGTCGCGGCCTCCCAGCAGCGCAGTCCTTCTTAAAACTGGCTTGAGTTCCTTCCGGAGGGTGCAGGCTTGGTCTCTCAGGAGATGAGGTCAAGTGCAAAGCGAGCTGGCGGCTTCTCCACCCCAGCTCAGCGGCCTGGGCCGGCACATGGCCTGGACTGGTGTCCTGGCCCCCATCAACTCACAGCCTCCTCTGAGCCTCACTCCAGCGCTTTGGGGGTGGGGTCCAGGCCAGGCTCCCTCTTGCGTTTGGCACTTTTAAAGAAGCCGAGCTGAGGAGGCAAAGGGAGAAGTCTCAGAGGTGGGCAGGGCAGACATGGCCTGTCCCCCGTCTCTGCTTCCCCTCCACTAACCCTCCTAAGGCGTCTTCCTGTAGAAGGCTTCCCTGAATGCCCCAGCTAACACTGAGTACCCCCGACATACACCCCCAGCCCAGCAGAACTCCCTCGGTGGGCCGTGCAATGGGCCACTTAACTGGTGAGGGGGGACTGCAATGAAGTGGATGGAGCCTGGGTCAGGAGGCGAGAAGTCATGCTGTGTGACTCTGCCTTGGTCAGCACGCCTCTCTGGGCCTCCCTCCCCGCATCAGAGACCAGGGGTTCTGCACCTGAGGCTCACTGACAGAGGAGGGTTTGGGGGCTTGTTAACAGCCTGACCCTGTTGGAGAAATTTTGTGGCTGTGTGTGCTTTGCCGTTTCCTCTGAGAAGAGTAAGACTGAGCTCTCATCAGGTTCTCAAAGGGACCCACAAAAGGGTCAGAGCCACCAGCTGAGGGCCCTCTGGTGGCCTTCGTCAGTCTGCCTGCTGTGGTGGGACGTGGCTGTGTAGGTAGCAGGAGGCAAATTCTGGGCAGGAGGCCAGAGGGGTGTGTGTGCCAGCTCCCCCAGGGAGGAGAACGTGGGGACCCGCCACAGAGCTCACAGGCCCACCCCCACCTGCGCCGAACAGCCGGGATGCTGCTCTCCGCCGCCCCCTGCTGGGCCTCACCTTCCAGAGTGCCAGGACCAGCAGGGCCAGCAGCAGGAGGCCCCCCAGCGTGCTGCCCACGATGATCCAGAGGGGGATCTGCGAGTCTTCCTGCTTGGAGACCTCAAAAGTGATCTGTAAGGGGAGGAGTGCGCCAGCTCACCAGCATTCCTGTCCCGGGGCCCGGGCGGCGGCCGGGGTGGCAGGAGCTGGCCTGCTGGGATCTGCCGGAGGGGTCGGGGGCACCCAGCCCGCGGATGCCTCACAGGGCCCGGCCCTTGCACAAAGGGCACGGGAGTTAAATGACCCAGGTGATCCTGCCTCCTCTTTGAAACTTTCCGCCTTGGCCTTGGGCTCTGTCCCACCTTCCATGGCTCTGTGCTGGGACCTCTTCCTTATCTATAGTCATTTCCTGGTGAGCTCAGCACAGTCTTACCCAGTACGCATGGGGGGCCCAGGGTACTTTGTGACTTTAGGAGCCCATGCAAATGTTCTAATTCTTTTAAAATTTGAGGGAAAAACAAATATAATCTCTTGCCTGGATTATGTTGGTCTTTATATATAGTTGTCCTAAAATAATAAATTGTTATTTTTAAATGTCTATGTATTTATTCTTGAGAGAGAGAGAGAGGTAGAGAGCAAGCAGGGGAGGGGCAGAGAGTGAGGGAGACAGAGAATCTCAAGCAGGCTCCACACCGTCAGCACAGAGCCTGCTGCGGGGCTCAAACTCACAAGCTGTGAGATCACGACCTGAGCTGAAATCAAGAGTCAGATGCTTCACCGACTGAGTCATCCAGGTGCCCCTAGTTTGAATTATTCTTAAGGAGGAAGGGTCTCCGAAGATAAAAGTGCTCAGGGCCGGGGAAAGCGTAACACAGCCGTAGGCAAACTCACTCTGTCGTGGGGCTTTAACATCTACACGCTGACTGCTGTCACGTTTGTCCCTTTTACCGGGACTCTCCAGCCTCCTGTCCTCCTGTCTTCCTGGCCTGCTTGGCATCTTTAACAGGTGTCCGGACAAACTTTTTACCCACTTTGTACCCTCAACCCTGTGGCATCACCACCTTTCCCATGAAAACAAATGCCAGCATTGTCCTTCCTCGCTGTTCCTCAGGCCAGAAGCCTTTTGCTCGTCAATGACTCTTACCTTCATGTCCAGCTGTCTGTCCGTTCTACCTCTGAAGCACCCAGAATGTGGTAGTCCCGCTCCACGGCTACCTCCTTGGGCTGAACACCCTCTCTCCACGCCGCCGCCCCCCCCCCCCCAGGCTGCAGGAGCTGGCCAGCTGCCTCCTGGCTCCGGCCTCGCCCTCTGCAGTCTGTTCTCAGCATGGCAGGCTGTGTGCTAGGTGCCAGTCTGGAGCAGGGCGGATGTGTTCTCCGACTCAGAGTGGAAAATAAGAGCCCTGTGTGGCCCTCCAGGCCTTACTCTCTCCAGTTCTGCTCCTCTCAGTGGCTTCATCTCCCACCCTCCCATGGCTCTCTCTACTCCAAGCCTCCAGAGACCTGGCCCTCCAACACGCCAGGCACACGTCCACCGGAGGCCTTCGTACTGCTGTCCCTTCTTTCCTGCAGTGCTCCCCCCCCACTAGCCACATGACACCCCTATTCTTCATCGTCTCCGATGTCGGTTTATTGGGGAGGCTTTTCCCAATCTCCTTGTATAAAAAAGCACCCCCCCCCAAGTCTCCACCTTTATGCGCCTGCCTTTTTCCGGGCAGAACTTATCACCATTTGATGCTGATATATACACATGTCTTGCCTTTCTTCCCATCTAGAACGTCAGCTCCAGGGGAGCAGGGCTGTGTCTGCTCACTGTCCCATCTTCAGGGCCTGGGACAGAGCAGGAGCTCCCTCAACATGCCGAATGGCGCATGAACGAGCCCCCGCGGCAGCAGGGGAGAATCCTGGCGCAGCTCGAGTTGACTCACTGTTCAACTCGAAGCGGGTCACAGCCCCCTCTCTGCCTTATCTCACACAGCCTGAGTTTCCATATCTGAAAAATCGGGGTGGGGCGTACCTCACAGTGCTCTGAGGAGTGAGCAAGGAAACATGCAAAGTGTCTGTTACAGGCCCAGGGTGGGGGCTCAACAAAGGGCAGGTCCCTTCTGTGTTCTCTGTCCATCCGTAATGGCTGGGGCCTTCTCTGCCTTCCCGCCCCTGGCACCGAGCACACAGCCAGGCCCCCAGGGGCTTAAACTCTGGGGTGCTGGATTTCTAAGAGAGACGTGAGGCATCCAGAGAGTATAAGAAAGATTTTTGGAGGGCACCCAGGCGGCTCAGTCTGTTGAGCATCCGACTCTTGATTTTGGCTCAGGTCATGATCCCAGGGTTATGGGATTGACCCCTGTGTGACGCCCGTGCTGAGCGTGTAGCCTGCTTAAGATTCTCTCTCTCCCTCGGTGCCTCTCCTGTCCCTCTAAAACAGTAAATCAACAAAAAAGAGGGATTTGCGGGGGAGTGGGAGCTGATGGAGAAGGAGAATTCATTTAAAAGATGAACTAGTGTAGAGACGGGGTAGTGTGTGTGTGTGTGTGTGTGTGTGTGTGTGTGTGTGTGGTGGGCGTGCCTGTACACTGCCTCTTCTCTCTTGGCTGCCTGCAGAATTCCAACATATCTCACAAGATTCAGTTGAAGCAGACTGTCACCAGAGAACTTTCCCTGGACATCCCTTGCTCTGACTGGCCCCCCACCCAAGTCCAGCGCCTGTGCTCACCCCCAGATTGTGGCCATGACTTTGCTATCTCATCCCCATGTCTGCTTAATTCATCTCTGTATCCCTGGCAGGGGGGGGGGGGGTTGAGTCATAGGAAGAACACCCAACAAATGTTGGATGAATGAACTGCTTTTTAGGTGGGTCACCTGCATCCTGCCTCTAGGTTTTGGCACCTGCTGCGCCCCTGCGTGGCGGCCCCCACCTTGTTTATGAATGATATGCGTGCCTTCTATGAAGGGCTGGCCTCCTGACTGCGCCTAGTTTGGGCTCCAGCATCTCCTGGGGGTGGGGCTGGGGTTAACGCTGCATTGGGTACAGGAACCAGGGCCACGGTTTGGGGATGTGGCCAGTGGAGGGCAGCAGTGTCCCATGCCCAGGATGCCCGTGTCTCCATAGGACTGGGCTTTTCTTCAAGACCCCGCTTCTCCTTTTCTCAGGAGAGCACTGCAGGAAGCCTCGCCCCCTTTGGGAGGCCCTGATTCAAGGCAGTCTGGTCTGTGACAGTCTGGTTTTATCTGATTCAGAAAGAGTCCTAATATAGAGACAACTCGAGTTTCCTTGGTCTTCACGAATTCAGTTCATACCAGACTCTGTAAAGCATGTCATGTGCATTTCCTGAGATTTGAGGTACTAATGGATGGGGAGGAGAGGGGTGGTCATTGGAGGCTGCCAGCCGGCCCAGGACCCAGCGTCACAGCTGGTGGTTCCTATCAGTGAGCCTCACCAGCAGAGGGGCCTGGGTTCCAGTACTTTCTACTAGTGCAGAACATGCAGCTTCCTCTCCTCCCTCTCTTCCATGGGACTACTGTGGTCCAGAGCCTGCTGCGCCCCAGGCACTAGGAGAATGCCTACTTCCGGCCCCCTCCCTACTTTCGCCCCTAAAGGCCCTTTGATCTTGCTCTCCCCCTCCCCCTCTCCTCTGATGCTGTGCTAACTGCCAGCAGATGGGTCCCTCTGTCTCCTGCAGGAACACACACGAGTGGAGGGGAACTCTAGGGGAAGGGACCACCCCTTCCCCAGCTGGCCTGGCTTAAGCTCAGGTCTGCAGGGACCCAGGGGGCTCACCTGGCGGCTGGGATCCTCCTCACGGAAGATGAAGGGGCTGTGGAACTGTCTGTGCAAAGCTGCGTTGACCGTGATCTTCATCAACTTGTACTTGAGCTGTATGATCATAGGTCTTGTCAGAAGCCGGGCCCTCCCTGGGGGGAGACTCCCCAGCACCCACCACCTCCCCTTTCTTCCTTGGCATTCAGCCCAGGTGCTCTACTTACTGCTTTTATTTTTATTTTTAGAGACAGAGGGGGGTGGCAGGAGAGAGGGGCAGAGAGAGACAGAGAGAGAGAGAATCTCAGGCAGGCTCCATGCTCAGTGTGGAGCCTGACACAGGGCTTGATCCCACAACCCTGGGATCATGACCTGAGCCAAAATCAAGAATCAGATGCTCAACTGACCGAGCCCCCCAGGTGCCCTGTTACTTACTGCTTTTAGGGACCTCAACCACAGGTTCCCCAGCAGATGGAAATGGATTTCCTGGTTGGGGGCCAGCCTCACGTTGCAGCTGATGGAGACCACGTCAGAGTTGCTGTGATTCTGAAAGGGGGGTAGGTCTCGGGGTGGGCAACCAGGGTTCCGGGGGCGCGGGGAAGGCAGTTGGCCCTGCCATGACCCGAGCCGCCAGGGAGATGGCTGAGCTCCACCCCTCACCCAAGGTTTGCTCCTGGGTGAGGCGGGGCGGAGGACAGGGGCAAGGACAGTGGGGGTTGGGACGCAGGGCTGCGGCTGCCAGGGGAGGGCTGGACCACAAGGGAAGGAGGGCGTGTGTTGTACTTGAAGTTGTGAGTAACTGGGTGTCTTTTGGGAGCTGAACTTTGGTTCAATGTTAGGGAACCTAGAAATGTCATCACCACACAAACGGACCAGAGGAAACAACTGCATGCTTACTGGAACACATGCAGAAAAAGCATTTTTGGGAAATCCATCTTCTGTTTATGATTAAAATAAAAAAACTCCCAAGGAACTCACTGAATCTGAATAAAGGGTGTTTATAAAAAATCTATGGCAAGTGTCATGTTTAATAATGAAAACTTAAAAAAAAATCAAGATCAAGACAAGACTGTCATCATTTCTATGTCCCATTGACTGGAGGTCCTAGCTGGAGCCATAAGCTGAGAAGAGCCATTTATAAGGACTGACTGGTGAGGCTAACACTATTATTATTTGTACTAACACTATTATTATATGCCATCGGAACAGAAAAACCAAAGAAATCATCAAATAATCAGAATTTATTCGGTTAAACTTGTTCGAGTCTCTTTCTTGCAGCCACCTCAACCCCCACCCAGGCCCAGGCCTCAGTAAACTACACGACACTCACGAAATGCTTTGTGTGAGGCACTCGTTTGGGGAATAAAGCTGCTAAAACAGCTAAGATTTCTGTTTGGGGAAGAATAATGAGAGCATGCTCAGAAAATGGTATCTGGGGACAGTGGCAAGACTGGGAACACAAGCCTGGAATCTAGCAGGTGTTTGGGGGAGGGTCTTGGGAGGTGACATGAGTGGCCTTCCATCTCTGGGGACAGGGAGGCCCCAGCTGATGGGGTCAATGTCTCCACTACCAGCCATGGAGGTCCTGGCCTCCGCAGCCTTGTTCCACCTGGTTCCTTCCCCTTCCCTCTGCTCATCTGTGTCCCGCTGGCCCTTTAAGGCACAGCTGCCAGTCCTCTCTCCCTGCTCCTTTCCTCCACTGTCACTCTCTTGACACCTGTCACACCTGTGACATCAGGGTCACAGCTGGTCCCCTGGCTTCTTTGGCATTCACTCTATGTACCCTGTGAGACGATTAAGACCAAGAAGCATCTTCTCATTCTGTTTCCTCTGGGTTACTTTGTGCTCAACGCGCTCTTGGTGACCAACCACCGGCCAAGGAGAAAAGGAGCAGCACAGACCACTCACCAGCTGTGGGGCACGGCTCAGGTCTTCCTCCATCGGGGTGCGCCGGTACTCGGTGCTGTTTCCCCAGATGTTACAGGACGTGTTCCCCTGCACGAGGGACGCACGCCGGCCTCACAACCAGCATGGCCGCCGCCACCTCCCCGAGATGTTCCCTTCTCCTCCTCTTCCCCAGGAGGCCCAGCTGGCCCTGGTCCTGGGAGGAGGAGCTGAGGACGGAGGACTTGGGGACATGCCCACGGACAAGTCCTGTCTCCTCCTGGTCCCTCTCCTTTAAGCCGGTCCCCGAGGCCGCCCGTACCTGGTCAGTGAGGAAGTCCCTCAGCATCAGCAGGCGGTTGCCGCCCCTGGTGGCGACGGGGACGGTGATCTTCATCATCACCCCGTGGATGGGGAAGAAGCCCAGGTTCTGGATCTGTGGCCAGAGCGGGAGGCGTCAGTACAGGCCAGAGGGGTGGAGGTGGAGCTCCGCAGGGGCCATGGCCAGGCCTGGGAGACAGCCCCCTGCACGTCCCCTGGCCTTCTCACTGTGGAAGTTCTGCAGCTCAAATCAGGGCGGGGGCTGCACGGATGAGGTTGTGTGAACGCGGGGATGGGGTCAGGGTCCTGGAGGCTGAGGACAAGTCAGCGGGGGCATGTGGCTGGAGGACAAGGTCATGTGTCATGTCCATTTTCTTTTCTTTCTGTTTTTTGTTTGTTTGTTTGTTTTCTCATAGAGCAGAGAGTGTGCGTGCTTGCACACAGGAGTTGGGGGAGAGGCAGAGAGTGCAAGAGAGAATCCCAAGCAGGCTCCATCCACACTCTTAGTAAAGAGCCCAACCCAGGGGCTCAAACTCAAGAACCGTGAGCTCATGATGTGAGCCGAAATCAAGAGTCGGGAGCTTAACGGACCTAGCCACCCAGGTGCCCCAGGTCACGTCCATTTTTAACCTCCCTTGGCTGTGGGGGTTTTGCAGCCTGGTGCTGGCGGCCCCCCTGCCCTGCGGTCAGGGAACTGAGTGGCCTCAGCTAAACCCCTCCGGGTCCAGCCCAGCCAGGCACCTGTGCGGCTGGAGTGCAGTTCCCAGCTGTCAGCCTGCCCCCAGCTCTCATGCAGAGCTCAGAGGCTCGGGGGCCCACACTGCAGACTGCTCAACTGCCTCCTAATTCTCCTTCTCGCCCCTTCCTTAATGACAGGCACCGAGACAAACGCCACGTTTCCCAGCTTCCCTATGTAACTGCAAGTGTGAGAAACTACCAAGGAGCTTCTTTAGTAGGGAAGGGTCTGCTCTTCTCCCCTTCCTTCTTCCTGGAAGGAGAACGCGATGGCTGGAGCTGCAGCTCTCGGCCCATGAGGAACCTGAGAGGCTGGTAATCGCATGTTGAGGCCGGTGGCCCAGAAGGGAGCCCCAATACCGATGACTTTGTGAAGCTGTCAACTCTGGACTTCTTTTATGGAGAGAATAAACCCTGGTCCGTTTAGACGCTGTTTTTATATTTTTTAAATCATATGCAGCCGCACCTAACCTTCACTGATACACCTTCCCAGTCCAGTGCCATTAGTGTCTAGACGAGGCCCAGAGAGGGGAAGGAACTTGCCTAAAATCACACAGTGAGTGGGTGACAGGGTCGGGCCAAACCCCAGGCACGAGCAATGATTCCAGATTCCTCCCCTCCCAAAAGGGGGCTCCTCAGCTCTTACCTTAAAAACGCAGCTGAAGGGAGGCCCGATGCCATCATACCTCTCCAGAGAGCTATTGGGCTTGACCTCGTAGTGACTCAGGCTGCTGCTCCTGCAGGGACAGAGGACAGGCCGCATGAGCTCAGTCAATGTTGGCTAATGGAGAAATGAACCAAAGAGGGTGCGGGCGTGTGCTCGGCTCTCCTAGACTGCAAAAACAGGTTTCCTCTTGCGTCCATCCGGAGAGCCCGGTCAGGAAGGGTTCTGAGGCTCAGCAGGAATACACGCTGACATCAGTTAGCAACGTCCTCCCGTGTGGGATGGGCGTGAACCAGAAGAGCCTTATTTGACATCCCTGCCCCAGGGCCTGGCCTCTGAGCATGAACTTGCCCACCATGCCCCGTTCCAGCCTTTAGCAGTGGCTGAGGGAGGGCCTGAGCTTTTCATCCCACCAGGGAGCTCCCAGAAGACAGGCTGGGGGCCGGTGGTACACGGAGGGGAATGGAGGACAGCACAGGGCAGTGGGAGCAGTTTGCCCCGTGGGGAGGAGCGCTGTCTCACTTTTGCCATCTAGAGCTGCGGTTGCAAGTCAGTAATGAAAAGCAGATGGAGTTTTGGTAGGTTTTATCACTATTTGAAACTTCTCTACAGACCACGTTCCCACTTACTGCCTGAACTTGGGGTGGACGCCTCTGGCTGCCCCAGCCCTCTGTCTTCACCCCTGCTGGGAGCTCCCTGGAGGCTGGATCTGAGTCTCCTCCTTCTGATAGTTTGACAGCACCCGCCTGCCCACCACGGATGAGGGGGCTGCACCCTCCCACCACTCAGGGACACACCTGCCTCTGGCCCATGGTCCCTCAGCACTGGAGCCTGGTCCCTGACACCTCTGGGCGGCCCCCCAGGGGCACCCCACCTGAGGCCTCACTTCCCTCAGGCCCCCCTCCCACGGGGCCCCGCCCACCTGGTGAAGAGGACATCGGCCTCGTATTTGAGGTGGAAGCGCAGGAGGGCCACGTTGTCTTCTTTGGTGCTCTCCTCCTCATCACTGTCACTGCAGGGACAGCCCCCAGAGCCATCAGGAAGGAACCGGCTTCTACCAGCTCAGCCAGCACACCTGACGGGCTCACTGCAGCCCCTGGAGATGCGCAGCCCACCTCCCAAGTTGCAGGTAAGAAAAGAAGAGGAGGGCCCAGAAAGGGTGAGTGAACTTCCCTGCAACGCACAGCGTGTACACAGTGAAACTGGAAGCGGAGCACTGGCTGCCCTACTTCCAACCCAGTGTTCTCTCTGTCCTGGACTTCTCTCCCCCGGGATATTTTCCCATTTCACTTATTTATTTGTTATATTTTTAAAGTTTATTTGTTTTGAGAAAGAGAGAGAACAAACTGGGGAGGGGCAGAGAGAGAGGAGGACAGAGGAGCTGAAGCAAGCTCTGTGCTGTCAGCACAGAGCCCAGCGCAGAGCTTGAACTCACCAACCGAGAGATCATGACCTGAGCCGAAGTCTGAAGCTTAACCGGCTGTGCCACCCTGGCGCCTGGCATTATTCCATTTGAAGAGACCTCACTCCCTTTACTCGGTGAGGATGTCTATCCCTTGCTTCGCCTATCTTTGGGGGCTGCTGTGAGGACTGTTACATAGGCTATAGAAACTACTACATAAAGGTGAGGGTGTTATTATTTATGTCCAAGCTGCCCCAGACTGAAGAATGGCAGCAGCCTTGCAAGCGGCAGGTTGGCCTAAGTGGGGAGTGGGGGTTCCCAGGTCAGCGCAGGGAGGGGCTAGCAGGCCCGGGAGCAGCACGGAGCTGGAGGAAGAGGGGGCAGGCGGGGCCCTGACCTGCCAGCCGCGAGCCGGATCTCCAGGTGATGCAGAAAGACGGATTTGCTGAACTCAAAATCCAGGCGGAAAGCTACCTGCGAGGAAGAGGTCCAGTCGCTGGAGCTGGGGTGGCTGGGAACTGGAGGTCTGGGCCTGCCCTCCCTGCCCCTGCCCCTGCCCCCGGCCTGGGAGGGGGGCTGCTGGCTGGAGGGGGGCTGGGGGTGGGAGGGCCAGGTGCCTGCTGAGCTCAGGACCTGGGACGGGGACAGCCATGGACCAGACGTCCTCTGCTGGGGTCTCTTGGTTGTGGGGCCAGCCCTCCCTCCTGTGGCTTCCTTTTTTGTTTTCAACTACTGGCAACTAGAAAGCAGCAGGTCCAACTTCAGACTCCTGCAGGAGTCCCTGGGTGGGAAAGGGGAGGCGGCCACCACCCCGTGCCACAGGATTTGGGGCCTGAAGCCAGAGGTAAGATGCCTCACCCACCACTTCTTCCCACATGAAGATGAGGTGGGGTGAGGCCAGGAGAAGGGAGGAGGCTGCCCCCGGCACCCAGCACGTTAATAAGGCTCCTGCCTCCTAGTGCAGCCATCCTCCCACTATTCCGATGACCCAGGCCAAGGGCTTTGCCCGGGACTGGGCCCTGGGTCCCCTGATTGTCACCCTGTGACCTCTGACCCTCCTTGCCACCTTCCGCCCCACTCTGGAGGCGGTCCTGGGGCTTTCCATAGGCCCCTGTGCTTTTCCCTCTTGGGTTTTCCTAAGGAGATCTTCGGGCCCCATTGCTGACTTGTGTCCTTTGGCAAGGAGCCCTCGGGGACCCCCACCTCTTGCCCCACCTCCTCTCCTTCCACCAGCCTTGCAGACCCTGGTCCTGGAGACACACTGCCACTCTCTAGCAAGCTCTTGCCTCAAGCTCTGATTCCTGCTCTACAAGCAGCTTGGTCTCAGTCGGGTCTTCTCTTGCTCCAGAACCTTCAGTGGCTGCCCACTGCCCAGCGGAGATGGGGGAAAGCCACACGATCTGGAGTCTGGAATTTGGAGATGTTCCCTGACAACTTTGCTTCTCCCCGCCCCATACCCTACCGACTTTCCACAGGCACTTTTAGGCTCGTGGTAAGTGCTCACAAAATGTGAGTTTTTATCCCAGTCTCTTGCCATGCACACCGGAGGATGAGGTTGGTCTCTGAGAAAATGTGTCATGATAAAGGAGAGCAGGGTTAAGTGGCCAAAAGGTGGGCAGGAGTGGTAGGGTCCCCTCCCTTCCCCACCTGCTGCAGGTGAAGGGACCTGGATGTTCTCCTGGGGTGGGCTGGCTAGTTAGGTTATTTGAATGTCATTTCCTGGGCTTCTCCCTCCCTTCCCTGTTGTCCCCTCAGTTCACTTCCATTTCTCTGGCATCCCCAGTGCCTCCCAGTCCCTGCCTGACCCCGCCCCCACATGGCCCCCAGCCTCCACCTTGGCCTTGGCACGGAAGAAGGGGTAGCTGACATTGCAGACTTTCTTGTGGAGTCTCTTCTCCTCGTTTATGCACTCGATGCTGCCGTCTGAGTCATCCTGGAGGTGGGAGGGCACGGTGGGGAGCAGTTAGGTGGGCCAGAGACCCAGGTCTGGGCCCCCCCAAGCTACCCCCACCCTCTGTACTGAAGCTGCAGTTGGAAGGAAGTTGGGACCACAGGGGCCCTAGAGAAAGGGGTGGTGGTGGGTTTGAGGGGGAAACACCACCAGGCCCCCCAGCCTATCTGAGCTGGGGCCCTGCAGGTCTAGTGCAGGTGTCTCAGCACAGGTCCTGAGGGAGGGGACTCACAGCACCCTCTAGATTGATGCTGCTGGGTGGCAGATGACCCACTAATTCGCTTGGGTCTCATTTTGCTTATCTGTGAAATGGGGATGACAGTGCCTACCTCATTTAGTCGCTATGGGCGTTCAATGATACAAAGCATATAAACGCAGGGCCTCGTTCAGTGTAGTCGCTCACTAGGCTGATGATTTGTACCTGCTGTGGGCTCTGCACCCTTGGGCTTGAAGTTGCATGCCTAAGGAACATGTGTGTTTCCTTGGATGGATATGTAGGTTGGGCATGCTTTTGCATATGCGTGCACAAAATGTATGTGGTCAGACTAACACGTTTGTTCCTGGCTAAGGGGGTGCTTCCTCTGCTCGAGTTCCCCTTGGCTGGATGGTCAGGGGAAGACCAGGGAGAGGGGAGCTGGTCTCCCAGCTGTGAGCATCTCCGGGGCTGAGGATGGATGGGAGGTGTCCTGTGAAGGGGCCAGGAGCCTCCCCTCAGTTCCCAAAGCTCTTCTGCGCCCCAGAAACAAAACCCCATGACTCTTGGCCCCTGGGGCCATGAATAGGCATGAGACTGTAAAGTCTGGGCCAGGGAAGTGCTGAAAGGTGGAGGTAGGTTTTGGGCTCAGTTCCCCCCTAAGTGTCCCAAGTGTGACAGATGCAAAAATTTCTGGGCAGGACAGCACTTTGAAAGGGCATCACATGGCCTCCTCCCCTCCCCTCAGGGCTGTGGGGGGGCGTGGTGGTGCGGCCCAGCCCTGGGCCTGATAGAGGGACCGACTGGTGGCGGTTCCGCAGTGGTGGTGAGGACAGAAGGGCCCCTGTGCCTGCCCCACACCACACTCCGGGCTCCACATGGACACTCAGGGGTCCCTGTGGGCGGGGACCAGGGGACCCCGGCACCCACACATGACAGCAATGTCCTGGGTTTTCTCCGGGACTTCTCTTGTGCCCTGCGGGAGCTTCGGGTTACTGCACGCTAGCACTCGGCACTCTGGATGTCCCTGCAGTTCACACAGGGCTGCGCCCCAGACTTATAGGGGGCTGGAGGGGTTTGTGTGGCCTTCTGGGGCTTTGGGAAGGCCCTCGAGAGCACACGACATGATTATGCTGTGCCGTGAGGAACCCCACACTGCCACTTAGCAGCTGTGCGCTCCTGATCTGGCCCCTTAATGCCTCATTGTGCCTCAGTCACCTCCTCTGTGAAATGGTAACCAAGAAGAAACAGGAGTCTGTTGGGCAGAGGAGGGAGGGAGCCCAGGCAGGGGACTGTGTGGGTAGGGCCTCAGGTGTGCTGGGAAGTGGCAGTGGCAGTGGGACTCAGGGTGTGGGCGTGAGCCTAGAGGTGGCAGGTGATGGATGGTGAAGTAGGATGGGCCTTGAATGCCACAACAAAGGGTCTGGAATTTGTTGTGAAAGCAGCTGGGCATGATGGGAAAGTGGGAGTAGCCTGTTCCGATTCTTGTTAGAAGGGGCCTTTTGAGAACCCCTGAAGGATGAGATGTAGGCAGAGGGTGTTTATGAGCTGGCGTGCACAAATATGGTGTGTGTGTGTGTGTGTGTGTGTGTGTGTGTGTGTGTGCGCGTGCACACACACCTAATGAGGGCCAAGGACAGACCAAAGCATATCCCTCCCCACATTCCTGAATGGGTCAGACCCTCCTCTATTGGTGGTTCTCAATGCTGGCTACACACTCCCATGGCCCGGGCAGCGTTAAAAGCACACTGTTGCAGGCCCGACCTTGGGCCAGGTTGATGTGAATCTCCGGGAGAAGTCTGGTCACAGGTGCTTGTAAGCCGGGCAGGCCCCTTGGCTGGAGCCCGTCTTTCCTGCCTCTGCCCTCAGCCTCTGGAAGGCGGGGCAGGTCACCAAGGTCTCACCTTCTGGATCAAGCTGGCAAACTGCAGGTTTGCTGACTGCGAAATATTTAGGACGGTGCTATAAGCATTCTCGCCCCTGTTCTCCAGCACGGCCTCCACCGCCACCCGCCGGCGCGTGCTCTCTATGATGAAGACGGCGGTGTCGAAGGTGAGCGTGAACGTGGAGCAGTCCGGCGCAGGCTTCCTCAGCACCCGCTGGCAGTACTCCCTGCGGGGAAGGGACCCCCAGGGATCAGGAGGATGGGCTGGGGGATGCGGGGCCAGGCCTCCCGACTCCTGTATCGCCTCTCTACCCAGCATGTTTCCCTTTGGGCTTTGGCTACTGGGAAGTTCAGCGCCAAATGTGAAGACAATCTTGATTAGTGGCTTAGATGGATAGAATATTTGCTGCTTCTTCTTTGTGCTTGTGTTTGTGCCATTTCTATTTATTGTATACGTCATTGTATCTAAATATCCATCAGATGTGTCTTCTATCTAAATATCTCGGAGTTGGGTAAAAGTTGAGCATGAATTATTTGAAAATATATTACATAAATTTGAAATATGACATTTTCTATTTTTTCCCCTTTTCTGCTATAGAACCACAGGTCCTAGTCTCCACTTTTTAAAAACGATTTTAATGTTTATTTATTTTTGAGAGAGAGAGACAGAATATGAGTGGGGAGGGGCAGAGAGAGGGAGACACAGAATCTGAGGCAGGCTCCAGGCTCTGAGCTGTCAGCATAGAGCTTGATGTGGGGCTCTAACTCACAAACTTTGATGTCATAACCTGAGCCAAAGTTGGATGTTTAACTGACTAATCCACCTAGGGGCCCCTTATTCTCCACCTTTTATCTGCTTGGTAGTGAAGGTTCCAAAGAAAGGACTCCTTTTTCTTAATAAAATTAGAGGAGGTTGGATAAACTAGTAGTTTTCATTTTACGGAGGATCTGGCCGAGGCCCAGAGAGGGAGGGGACTTGCCTGAGGTCCCACAGGAGTTAGAGGCAGAGAGCCTGGGTTAGACTCAGGCTCCAAGTTCAGTGTTTGACCCATGCTGCCTGCAAGAGAGATGTGCAGGAAGTAAACAGCTCCTCTAGGAGCCCTGGGTCCACCAGCAGGGAGGGAAAGGAGTCAGGGTGGGGGCAGGGAGGGGCCTACTCACATGGCTGTGGGCAGGTCGCTGTGGGCATCCAGCAGGAGGTCGGGGACACAGTGCTCATCCTCACTGCAGCCGTTCCAGAAGGGCACCTGGGCCAGGGAAAGCCAGGGAGGGATGAGTGGGCGGGCAGCCCTTTTCTCTGGGGGCCATCCCTCACCCCCACAGCATACCAGCTCCTCTCTCTACCACTCTAGGCTTTGTCTTCTCTGGCCTTTCCACAGACACTATCTGCTGTTTCTCATGCTTTTGCCTTAGGTACTCCCTCCTCTAATACATGGCTCAAAACAGCTCTCCTGGGTCTCTTTGAAGTTCTCGACTGAGCTGGTAGCACAGAGCACCCACCCACCCCATAGGGTGGCTCCAGTCCACATTTGCTGATCATCTGTGTGAGAGGCAAGGTCTTAGGTGCTGGGGATACAGGCTGCGGAAGGCAGCTTCTGCTCTCAGCTCATGGGGAAGCATTGGTGTGTGAACAAATAATTATAGTGTGAAATGTGCAAAAAAAAAAAAAGAGAGAGAGAGAGAGAGAGCTGTAGGAGGCATAGGAGAGGCAGGGGAGGCCTGGACAGGGTCAGAGAAGCCTTCAGGGAAGAGACAGTAGGTCAGAGTTCTGAAGGATGACCAAGTAGCTGGGTGACCAGGGAAGTCGGGGGAAGGATGAGCCTGTGCAAAGGTCCTGAGGCATGGGGCAGCATGGAGAGTCTGGAAAATGACGGGTGGTTGGGTGTTGCTGTTGTGTGGGGTGCAGAGGATGGAGAGATGGGTGGGGCCGGTTCCTACAGGGCCTTGAGTTGTGCCTTGCAAGGGACCCAAGTCATGGACTACGAGGCAGGGGAGGGCTCCTGTCGGGCCTGTATACTGACGGCTTCCACTGGGGGTGGAGAGGAGACAGCAGGTTAGAGCCGCCAGAGGTGGGGTCCCTAGGGCCTGGAGTTCATCAGAGCTAAGGGGGCAAAGGGCCCGGGATGGTGGCTGAGTTCCTTTGTCCGTGTGTGGAAGGATGGCTCATTTATACAGGGCGGGGTTAGGCTGAGTTCAGCTCTGGGGTACTCGGAGTCTGAGAAGCCTGTGGACCTTCCAGGGCAGAGGAGTGCCACCGTCCCTGCCAAGGACATGGCCCAGACACAGGGGAGGGGAAGCAGGGGTCACAAAGTCCTCACAGATCTGAAATTCACGAGCTTTTCTCAAAGGTGAGCTCTGTAACCGCCTCGCTCAGATCCACAGGCTCGTACGTGGACACGTTTCCCTCAAGCACAGCCCTCAGCTCGGCCACCCCATGGTGGATTCGCAGCCAGTGAGAGGGCAGCAGAGCTGGGGAGTGCAGGGCAGGGTGAGGCCATGCAGTGAAGGGACACAGCATAGAACATGGTGGCAGGGGTGCCTGGGGACCTCAGTTGGTTGAACAACCAACTTCAGCTCAGGTCATGATCTCACAGTTCATGGGTTCGAGCCCCGCGTCGGGCTCTGTGCTGACAGCTCAGAGCCTGGAGCCTGCTTCAGATCCTGTGTCTCCCTCTCTCTGCCCCTCCCCTGCTCATACTCTGTCTGTCTCAAAAACAAACATTAAAAATATTTTAAAAAACCACTGTGGCAGCTCAGGGAAGCTTCATTGTACCCTGGTACCCACATTCCCCTCGGTGATTTCAAGCCTCCAATGAGACCCCCTCTCCCCCTCCCCCACCTGGCAGGCTGCGGTGTAAAAAGTGTGAAAACTGTATTATAACCTTCAGAAGCATTTCCATCCAGTTGATTAAAAGGAATAATTAATGTGATAAGTCACCGCTGCACTCAATTATGTGGAACAGCTCATTCCCCCAGGAGGCCGGCCACCGCAGCGCTCAAACAGTGCCGGGTGCCGAGCGGATGCTAAGGAGGAATCTGTGGAAGAGCGATGGGCGGAAGTGCTTCTCCTTCACCAGAGACTGGGGATGAGAAATCCAGATGAACGAGATTTTTAGAAATGTAGCCGCTACTCAAAGCCCTCCATAATATGACCCAGATTGTCTTTTTTCAGCTCTGTTTCTCTTTACATTTTTAAAATGTTTATATTTGAGAGAGGGGGATAGAGAGAGACAGAGTGAGTGTGTGTGTGAGTGAGTGAGTGAGTGGGGGAGGGGCAGACAGAGCTGGAGACACAGTTGGAAGCAAGTTCCAGGCTCTGAGCTGTCAGCACAGAGCTTGACATGGCGCTTGACCTCATGAGCCGTGAGATCATGACCTGGGCCAAAGTCAGACACTTAATTGACTGAGACACCCAGGCGCCCCAACTCTATTTCTCCTTTAAAATTTTTTTCTTTTTTTTAACATCCCTTCAATCTGCTTTTTTATTTTTTTAATTAAAAATTTTTTTTTAATGTTTTATTTATTTTTGAGAGAGACAGCGTGAGTAGGGGAGGGTCAGAGAGAGAGGGAGACACAGAATCTGAAGACAGGCTACAGGCTCTGAGCTAGCTGTCAGCACAGAGCCTGATGCAGGGCTTGAACTCATGAACCATGAGATCATGATGTGAGCCGAAGCTGGATGCTTAACTGACTGAGCCACCCAGGCGCCCCTCAATCTGCTTTTTTTTTTTAAACTTTTTTTATGTCTTCATTATTTTATTTTATTTATTTATTTTGAGAGATAGAGACAGAGAGGGAGCAGGGGAGGAGCAGACAGGGGGAGACACAGAATCTGAAGCAGGCTCCGGGCTCTGAGCTGTCAGCACAGAGCCCTACATGGGGCTCAAACCCACAGATTGTGAGATCATGACCTGAGCTGAAGTCGGATGCTTAACCAACTGAGCCACCCAGGCGCCCCTCAATCTGCTTTTTTAAAAAATTTATTTTGAGAGAGGAAGCAGAGAAAGGCGAGCAGAGATGGGGCAGAGAGACAGAGAGGCGGAGACAAAATCCCAAGCAGACTCCCCACTGTCAGCACAGAGCCCAATGTAGGGCTTGATCCCACGAACGATGAGCCAAATGAACTGTGACCTGAGCCCATCAAGACTTGGATGCCCAACCAACTGAGCCCCTCAGGTGCCCCCAGCCTGCTTTTTTCTCTTCCATCCCTTGGATATACTGTCAGCCCACTCTTCCCATCTCTGTGTATCTGAATCTGGTCTATTCTTTAAGATCCAGCCGACAGTCACCCCCTCCAGGAAGTCTCCCTGCCCCGTCACCTGATTACCCCATCACACCGCCTCTGAGCTCACCCCCGTCTTCGCCCTGGCCTACAACGCTTCCTGCCACCTTGCATGGATGTCATGAGCCAGACAGAGAGTGCCCTGCGAGTCAGTCTGCATCATGGGCTCCCCCATGCTTGTAGAGCGAGCAGCAGGTTCCCATTTGTTTGCTGTCATGGCTCTGTAATTACTGTGACCAGGAGGAACATTCATGACTCAGTGTGCCAACTCTTCTCTCCTGGCTCACCGAGGGGGACGCTAGCTTTGCCAGCCCATTCCCTGCCTTCTCGAACTGCATTATACGTCTGTGATGCAGAATCCGAGGAAAGGTGCGAAGGTGTGAGGGTTGAGGGCTGGGTGGTGGGGTCTGGGAGGTCTGGGAAGACGAAGGAGGAGGAACGGGGGAAAAGGCAGGGGTGAATGGGCGCAGAGAGGGGATTTTTGAAGCGTTACTGTTGGCTACCCAGCCCTTTCGTGTTGGAGAAATACAAGTGAGAGTGTGAGTAATTCTGAAGTTGTCATTTGCTGGCTGGGGTCTAAAAACTGCAGAACTCTCCGAGACGCTGCTCAGAGACTGGCCCACGCGGTCATGGTCTTCAGTGCATTGTGGCGAATGTTAAAGTTGTTTCCCAAATCCTCAAGCTTCTAGATTCAGGTTATTACCTGATACAGATCTTGCCGACTCTCCCAGCCCAGCTCAGACAGAATTGAACTGTGACCTTCTCTTTGGGTGGAATTTCTGGGAGGGGGTTGGAGGTGTGGGGAGCATGTGAATGTTCGATATCAGAACGTTCTGATGCCCCTGGCGCAAGGGGTTAGGGAGTGCGGTTGAGGGGGTGGGAGCCCAGTTGCAAAGCAGGTTCTACAGCTCCAGGGCCCTCACCTGAAAACGAGGGAGGTGGGCGATTGAGACCTAAGGTCCCTTCAGGTTCTGTGATTCTCCGGGACCTACTGGGTGCTCACTCTATGCTGCGGATATGGGGCACTCTGCACCGGGAGAAGCCTGGGCCTTCCCCACAACACGATCAGCCTGGTCACAAGGGAGGAGGGACGGAGTCGTGGTGTGGGTTTGGCAGGCAGGAGATGGGAGGGCGCGGTAGGGGATCTGGGCTTCGGGAGGAGGTTGGGTGTGTGTGGGGGTTGCTGATGGCCAGGGCTATGCGCCCCACAAGCCAGGACGCACCGAGACACGGAGGGTGGTGGGCCAGCCGTCGTCCAGCACGGGGCCGTGGTCTGGGTCCTCCAGCGAATACTCCACCGAGAAGGTCACTGGCTTCACATAGTCAGCAGTGTCCTGGTGGGAGGAGATGAGGGCCCAGGTGCAGTTGGTAAGGAAGGGGATGCTTCGAAATGCCTGCAAAATCTCCCATGTGGACCCCGGATGCTGACCTGAGTGGCTTCTTTGTACCCAGGCAGGGGCTCTCAAACTGGACTTGCATCCCCAAGGGCACCAGCCAAACCCTGAGTGCTGAGCCAGCCCCTAGTTTCTGACACTGGTGGGTCTGGCCCTGGGCTTGGAAACATGTGTTGCTAACGTGATGGGGATGCCGCTGGCCCAGGGGACCACACTTTGAGAACCAGGACACAAACACCTCAGAGGGGGGCCACATATTAGCAGACACAAGGACTTCCCATATCTGCTCACTTGTCTGACTTGTGACCTTTGAACCACGGGGGTCGGAGGGCTCTGAGTCCCCCGCCCCGCCAAGGCTAGAGCAGTGCCCTGAGTATTTGGAATTTCTGGATGAGGCACACGTCTCATCCTCTTCTCATCTGTGAAATCAAGCACCAGGCCACTGTGGGTTCCCGTCTCTGCCAGCCTGGCCGCTCTTGGCTCCTGCTCCTGCTCCTTCCCACTACGGGACTGTCCTACCTGGTGGGCCTCATCTTTAGCTGGTGCCTGCTTCCATCCCTTCTAGCCATGGGCCCCGCGGGCTGACCCCCGTTCCCTCCGAGAGCCCTCACTGAGCCCACCTCCCTCCTCACATTCCACTCTCTGCTAAGGAAACGGCGGGCATCAGAGAGCTGGGGAAGAAGGGATTTTGGAGACGGGTACCGAGAGGTGGTAGATAGTGTGGCCCAGTAGGGCATGAATATGGGGGTGGGGCAAGGTCTGGGACACTGTTCCCCGGCTGGACTTCCTGAGGCCTATGGGGGTCCTGGAACCTGCCTCTCCCATGGCAACACCTCCCTGTGTCCCCCCCACATCCCCCATTTGACTTGGTCTCTGCTGGTAGGGCCCCTGGGCGTCAGGCTCACCAGGACATGGAAGTTGATCCGCTCACAGTGCTGCTGGCTGGAGGACAGCAGGGCAGCTCTGTTGGTGTATCGGTCCCCGCCCTCATCCAGGTGGGCCCGTGGTGTGTACCGCCTCTCATCCATGGTAGCATTGTAAGTGATGCCTGGAGGAGGGAGATGGCAAGACCATTAAGCCGCAGTTGCACCCAAGGCTCTTCCTGTCTTTTAAGAGAGCCTCCTCCAGGAAGCCCTCCAGGCTGGCCAGGGAAGAGCTGCTCTACTCTTCTCATGAGGCCCTAGTGTGGGGCAGGAAACTCCAGCGCAGGGAAAGAAGGGGCAGGCAGGACTGACAATGAAGGGAAGGAGGAAGAGACAGAGATGCAGGAGAAATGAATGTGGTGGTAGAGAAAGAGGGGCCAGGGCCATGCCTTTGTTTGAGCCCCTCCTGGAGCTCCAGATGTCCCCACCTTTCCCTTTCCCTTCCCAGGTCTTGTCAAGCGTGGGCCAGAGCCCCCACAGGTGCAGTTCCCACCCCACGAGCCCTTCCCACCAGCTGCTCCAACCTCGACTCTGTCTGCTCTGGGGTTTAAAGCCTGCAGCCTCCTTCCCTTTAATTGGGCTCATTTTTTGCTAAATCCAGGAAAGGCTTCATCTCTTCCCCTGTACCCAAGCCAGACCTCTGGGTGCACCAGTGTCTTGCACCTTTCTCCTGTTATAGATAGAAGTTGAAAGCCTCACCTTTACCTACCCCCCACCCATCCTTTGGGTGGGCTCTGCTCCTTGGCTGGGAAGCTTTCAGAAATCCCGGTGTCCTGCATGGGCCCAGTCCAGTCCCAGAACCCACTTCCTAGGGCCGCCTGGGTCCAGGGCTGCTGGGAGTAGGTGTCTGGCTGAGAAGAAAACTGCCCTGCCCCAGACTCATACCCACTCTGAGCTGTGACCACTGCTACTGGGGTTTCGTCTGTCTGACACTCCTGTTTCCTGCTCCTCCTCCGGGGTCAGATTCTTCCTCTGCATCTCGGCTGCCCCCGTTCCCTGTTCTCATCCAAATTCTGCACCCCAACTATTTCCCTCTTCCCCTGGCCTCTCCCCTGTTGGTCCCCGCTCCTCACTGCCACCCCCTCCCTGGCATGATATCCCCTTTTTGGCTCCTTGGAATTAGATCATCAAATGCAGTCATCAAAGTGGCTCGAGGTGTGATCTGGCACTTAAAACCTATTTCAGTGAAAGCCCAGGTTTTGAAACAGAGCCACCCCAAAGCCCACAGGGGAGATCGGGGCTGGAAGAGCCGAGAGAGGCCTGGCTTACCGACTGTGTCTGTTTTGAAACGGGGTGCCAGGAACACGGGCGTGAAGCAGAGGAAGGCGGCCAGGCAGGTGGCTTCCCTGCCGCTGCGTCTGCAGTCCCTGTGGAAGATGTTGATCTTGGACGGCTCGAAGTGGAGGCTGGCATTGATCTGAACCACAGGACGGGACCTGGCGCAGAAGAAGGAGTAGCTGGAGGGTGGGGCGTGTGGCTGCAGGGCCCCAGGGGAGTGGGGGAGCGGGCGGGGCTAAAGCAGATGGAAATGGAATCTGGAAAATCTTGGGGGAGGGCAGAGAGGGGCCCCGGATGTTAAGGTATTGGACAAAACAGTGACAGGTGGGTGTAGTGCAGGGGCATAGCCCCTGGAAGCACCCCTTCACCATTGCCCCAGGGGCTGTATTTGCCGCAGACCACACTGAATGCCTCATGCCTCCTCATGCCAGCAGCGGACAGCCATTAGAATAATCTGGAGAGTTGTAAAAAAACCCTGATGCCCAATTTGCCCTCCAGAATCAAACTGAATCAGAATGGGCATCAACATGTCTGAAGGGAGTGCTTCTCAAATTTTAATATGCTTGCACACCTCTGGGGGGGGGGTCTTTAAAACACAGATCCTCACCCAATAAGTGGGCACCAATTCTGTATTTCCAGCAATCCCTGGGCGAAGCTGTGGCTGTTGGCTCAGGCCCAAGCTTTGAAGAGCAAGGCATGAAAGCTCCCAGGTGATTGCGACGTGTAGCCACAGTGGGGAACCATCCACTATTTTAGAGATCCCCCAACTACCCACGCCACCAGACCCTCTCCAAGCAGTCATGGAATATATTCTTCTGTGGGTCTAAGAAAAACATAATCAGAGAAGGAAGTGCACTAAGTGGCTCTCCAAACGATGCATTTATATAAAAGAAGGAGGTGTAGCGAGATTATCTGTGCTAACGTCCTGGAGAGGGGGGATCTGGGTGTCGGAGGGCACTGGTTCCTCATGGACCTGGGGCAGGCCGCCTGCTCTCTCGGAGGGGGAGGTGAGAGTCAGAGGAGGTCAGTGAGAGGGGCCCTTTGTGTAAAATGTAGAGTGCTGTGTACACATAATAGCTTATATTAGTGGTTCTCAAACTTGGCTCCCTACTGGAAACAGATACCTGAGGAATCTTTAAAGTTTATCGCTTGCTGGGGCCCCTCCCCTAGGTGTTCTGCTTTCTGTGGTCTGGGTAAAGCCTGGGCTGTGGGAGTTTGAAAAGCTCCCAGTTTGTGACAACATGGATGGGTCTAGAGGGCATGATGCTAAGTGAAATAAGTCGAAGACAAATACCCTGTAACTACACTTACGTGTGGAATCTAAAAAGCAAAGCAAATGAATGAACAAACAAAAGGCAGAATTAGACCTATAAATGCAGGGAGCAAAGTGAAGGTTGCCAGAGAGGAGGGGGAGGGGCAATGAGGCAGAAAAGGGGGACAGGGAGAAGGTGGTACAAGCGACCGGTTGTGGAATGTATACGTAATGGGGATGAAAGGCGCCGCATATGGAATACAGTCAATGATATTAAAATAGCGTCTGGTGACGGGTGGCCCCTGCACTGTGGTGAGCCCAGCACAATGTATAAATTTGAATCACTATGTTGCACTCTGTGTGCATCATCTGTATGCAAAGAAAAGAAAAGAAAAAAAGAAAAGAAAGGAAAAGCTCCCCCATAGACCCTAACGGGGCAGTTTGAGATCCATGGGGTTGGATCAGAGTCTTCCCAGACGACCGGGACCCACGCTTTCACCACTGCTTAGGTAGCACTTAGGTTCAGACCTCAGAATCGAGAGCTTGAATGTGTCCTTTCTGAAGACCGATTCTCTTGGTGTGTGTGTGTGTGTGTGTGTGTGTGTGTGTGTGTGTGTGTGCGCGCGCGCGCGCGTGCACCCGCGTTATCTTGTTTCCTATAAAGGACTTGGTTTATGCGTCATCCTCACCAACCTGCCCGGGGTCCTGCTCCCTGTCTCACTTCCTGTGTGGAACCAGTACAGTGATCACCTTTACTGCCCAACCGCTCTTGCTGCTGCTGTCACCCCCACAGATCCACGAGCCCCAGCATGCAAAGTGGACCTTCAGAGAGAGGCCGTGGCCCCGGTGCACCCCCAGCGCTGCCTTGAGCCGGCCAGGGGACACCAACAGCCTGTGTGGGGCAGCGGACGCTCTGGCTGAGGCAGATGGGGGATACGAGGCTCCCCCAGATAGACTGCTCTCCCTGCTCGCCTCCGATGGTTACAAGGTGTAGGGTGTATCCCACCTTGCTGGAGATCCAGCGAGCAAGACCGTGAGTCCCTGCTCACACCTCCTCCCCTTTCCTGCTTCAGCATCCCAGACCCTCCCCTCTGCCTCTGGGATGAGGCCCTTCCTAAAGCATTAGCGTGAGCTCTAGTCTGAGGCTCTGTTCTCTGGGGAACCTGGGCGAAGCCATCTCCCAACCGGGCTGTAATATTCTTGACGACGGAGAGTATGTCCACTCCTTTACCCCTCTCTGTTTCATGCCTTTTTTAAGTAGTATGAAAAATGGGTCTGTATTTATATAAAATTACAGCCAGGTGGAAAAAGATGGGTTGGAAATAGGCCAAAAGGCTAACAGCTGTCATGTTAAGTGGATGAAGCCCTGAGCGATTTTTTTCTTCACTTTACAATTTTTCTTTAAGTTATTGGATTTATAATAAAAAATAGCTCGTCAACATATATGAACAATTAAACCTATTCTGGCTCAAAAAGTAGCCAACACATCACATGGCAAAATATATGGACTTTTAGGAAGCTCCTTTTTTTTTTTTTTTTTAAGGCTGTAGACCGTTGCTAAAGAGAGGCCCTGAGTGCAAATGGGTAGCAACTATCTGATGGGCTGGTGTAGAAATGAGACCCTGATGGGGCGCCTGGGTGGCTGAGTCGTTGAGCGGCCAACTTCGGCTCAGGTCATGATCTCACGGTTCATGGGTTTGAGCCCCGCATCAGGCTCTGTGCTGACAGCTAGCTCAGATCCTGGAGCCTGCTTCAGATTCTGTGTCTCCCTCTCTCTCTGCCCCTCCCCTACTCATGCTCTGTTTCTATCTCAATAATAAATAAAAACATTAAAAACAAAAAAAGAAATGAGACCCTGAAAAAGGAAAGAAGAAGACAGAAGGGGTTTGGAGGAAAGACCTCTCTGGATTCCGGAAGGATTCTTCCACACTAGGGGAGCAGGGAGACCCTTCCAGCTGATAAGAATATCCTCAGTCCTTTAAGTGGCTTGGAAAGCTGAAGCAGAAGAAACGCCCAAACAGCCAGAACTTTTAGGACAAATTCTAATAGGGGCTTTTGGACACTCTAATCTTAGAACTCTGTTGGGAAGAGGGATTTGGACATCAAGACCAAGACGGCTTACAGTGATTCCACAGAAAGGAAATTTGTAATCACCAGAGGATTAAGCACGGAGTGAGTTTGGCTGACAATGATAAAAGACAAAGAGACCAAGGTCCTGGAGAATATTTTTAAAGCCCCGGCGCCTGGGCGCCTGGGTGGCCCAGCCAGTTCAGCAGCTGACTCCTGGTGGCTCAGGTCATGTTCTCAGGGTTGTGGGAGGACGGAGCCCCGTGTCAAGCTCTGCACTGAGTGTGGATCGTGCTTAAGATCTTCTCTCCCTCTGCCCCTCCTCCATGCTCTCTCTCTCAAATAAATAAAAACAATAGAATGCACCCTCCCAACCCTGGTGTCCATCCTGACCCTCGGTGGAGCCCGAGAGCCAAGAAAAGCAGGGAAACCCACCACAAAATCACCGCGTTGCCAAGGGCGCCCACCGCCAGGTCGACCAGCCCATCTTCATTGAGGTCCAGTTGTCCATGGATGCTGCAGCCGAAATACTGGAGGCCGGGAACCAAGTCGGAGGCGGCGATTCTCTGCAGGAAGTGGAATAGAAAGGGAGGCACAGGCACCGTTCACACAGGGCAGGGCAGGACAATCCTCAGGAAGCTACAGTTGGGGGCACCGGGGAGAGCCTTTTTGGAGCCGTCAGGAAGCTTCCCCAGCCCAAAGCCCAGACAGATCCTTCTCCTGGTCTGTTAACGGCACTGACGGTCAAGTCATTCGTTTGTATTAAGATATCGCGTCTTAAAAGGGTTCCCCATTAAGTATAAATACATGTTATCTGGCAGGTTACCCATCGGCCTCTCTGATGGTGGTGGGCTACCAAGAAAGTACATGGGCAAGAATGAGGACCCTGAGGGCGTGGGACCTGGGATGGGTCCCTCTTGAGGCAGGCAAGGTTTCCAGCATGTGGCATTTCCTGAGAACAGCAAGCCCACTTCGAATTCTCCACCCTCAGTCAACTGCCTGTGTGCGTGTGCCAGGGGAGTGAGGTTCCTGTCCCTGGGATTCTCTGTTGCAGGGGGAGATGAAGCTACGCAGGGGGAGGGTGCCCACGGGGGTGATGGAAAGGTCCTGAGGACAATGCACCCATTTCTAAACCCTGACTTGAGGCCACTAGGGCTAGGCCAGATCGGAGTCCTTTCCTGCAGGAGGACGCAGAAGACTCCTGAACTGGACGGCCCAGCAGGAGTACCCTGGACTCCTGGTCCAGCCTCAGCCGTGGACGGGGAGCGGCACCTGCTTTGGTGTCTTTAGGAGGCTGGCTCGGAAGCCGTGGAAGATGTAGACGGCTCCTCCGTGGTTGTCCTCCAGGGGGGCTCCCACCACCACGTCGTTGTAGGAATCTTGATTGAGGTCCTGAACAGAGGCGATGGAGGACCCGAATCGGGCATTCTGGTAGCTGTGGGCATCCTTCAGTGTTCCGTTATAAACAAATCGGTTCTGTAAAACCAGGGGTGGAAAAAGGCTCTGGCTCTGGCCCAGGGGCAATGGCTCTCAGGGTCTCGGCCCCCTCTGGCCTGCAGCACCTGTCCCCACCCCATTTCCCCTGGAATTCCTGCTCTTCCCAGCCTGGCTCAGTGGGCGGGCACTGGCCTGTCTGGTGGACCTGAGTGAAGGCAGGGGCAAGGTGCCTCGGAGGGCTCCGCCTCCTCCCTTCCCTCCGCCCACCTGCAGTAGTACCTGTCTCAGGTTGTAGACATACACCCGGCCCCGCTCCCGGCCCTCGCTGAAGTACATGGGGGCGCCCACCAGCAGGACGTCAGTCACCCCATCGCCGTCGATGTCCACCGAGGTGATCTCGCTCCCGTAGTAGGAGCCTATCTGCAGCACAGGGATGGGAGAGGGCAGTGGGCTGGCTGTGCAGGGCACCGAGCACGCCCTTCCCCTAGGAACTTGGTGAACCAAGACAAGGTCCTCCCCTGCTCACCCACCTCTCCCTTCCCATGGAGTGGACTCACCTATTTTCACTTGGTCCCATCTTTCCCCTCCCTGTTTCCTCCTCTTTTTTTTTTAAGTGTTTATTTTGAGAGAAAGAGAGGGAGTGTATGCATGAGCAGGGGAGGAGCAGAGAAAGAAAGAGAGAGGGAGAGAGAGAATCCCAAGCAGCCTCCAAGGTGTTGGTGTTGAGCTCCACTTGGGGCTCAATTTCATGAACAGAAAGATCATGACCTGAACTGAAATCAAGTCAGATGCTTAACTGCCTGAGCCACCCAGGAGCCTCTCCTCCTTCATTTATTTTGAGAGAGAGAGAGCAAGCAGGGGAGGGGCAGAGAGAGAGAGAGAGAGAGAGAGAGAGAGAGAGAGAGAGAGAGAGAATCTGATAGTGCAGAGCCAGATGTGGAACTTGATCCTGGGAACCATGAGATCATGGCCTGAGCTGAAACCAAGAGTTGGACACTTAACCCACTGAGCCACCCAGGAACCCCGAGGCTCATCTCAGCTTTTAAGGTTACAAATATCCTGGGGTTAGCACCGTGGATGGGAGATGATGTTTTCTTTGCAGCATGGGAGCACTCGGTGTTCCTCTCCCACCTTGCCCCCCACTTCAGTGAGAGGCCGCCCACGTATTCTGTCAGAAAGCTGAGGGTCCTCCCGGCTCCACCACCACCTCTCCCACCCGCAGGTTCCCAGCGAGCTTTGCCTGGTGCGCGCCAAGCGCATCCTGCATCTGTCTCCTTCCCTCCTATGCTGCCTCTTCCCCAGGAGAGGCACGTGCTGAAGGCCCACTCCCCCCCAGTCCACCCCCACGGGCAGCCAGAGTGGCTTCTAGAAGCAGACCACACCACTCCTTTGCTTTCGGAGGGGTGCACGGAGGGGAAAGTCCGAATTCTTAACAGTGTGACCCTGCTGGACCTGCCTCCCTCCCTCCCTGGCCTCCGCCTACCGCCCCCCCACCCCCGCCTCCCCCACACCTCCAGGTTCCCACATTCACTCCTGACATTCTCAGTGCTTTCTCCCAAAACCCCAGGCCCGGGCTGGGCTCCAGGCTTCCCTCTGCACATACTTTTCTCTTGTCTGCCACCCTCAGGTCACTTCCTGTTAGAAGCTGGCCCTGGCCTGCCCTGCCATTTCCCTTTCCATGCCCTGCAAGGGGTGCCCCTCCATAATCACCCCCGGGCCCCGTACTAGCACCTGATCCCCACCCCCTCCTGAGAGTGGCACATTGTGCCTGCTGTGCCCCCTCCAAGCCTGGGCATGGATCATAATATAACAAATATAGTAAGTGTTTATTGGACCAATGGATTGCTTAGGAAGGATGGAGTCCCTCCCAGGGATAGGCCTGTGTGACACGCTTTACAGGCTCAGGTTAGCTTGTATGAGCCTTGTGCTACCTTAGGAGAGATCGCTGTCCTCATTTTACAGGGAAAGAACTGAAGCTCTGCGAATTTGAGTCACTTGCCCAAGGTCAGAAGGCTGGCCACAGTCAAACTGGGTTGGAATTCTGGCCTGACACCTGAGCCCTTGATACTCCCTCCCCTGGCCACCTCCTGGCATAGGGTGCTTTCAGGAGAAATCCATCTTCCAGGATTAAAAGCCTTTAAGTGAGGAGAAAGATAGAAAATGCAGAGGAGAGGAAAAGGGAGATCTAAACACAGGGTGGGGGAGGGAAGAGATATCCCTACCTAAAGGAATTAAGAGGCAGACAGAGCAAATAAGGGAGGAGTGGGGGGAGGCATTTGTCTAAATATGTGGCCTCAGCTATGTGGGTCACGGTGATTTGGAATCCACTTAATTTAGCTGCCTTCAGCACTGCGGTTTCTCATTTGGATGTTGGAGGCGGAACCGGGCAGTAAAAATGTCATAAATTCATCAGCAAATTCCCTCCAGCTCTCAAGGTCTAGCCTTGGATTCCCGGAAGAGCCAGCCCTGGGCAGAGTGTAGGCAGGCAGGCTGGAGGCTGGGGGACATGATGGCTTCCTGAGCTCGAGGGGCTTAGGTTGGACCCACTGAGGGGCAGGCTATTCCTGGGCTCCACAGAGCTGAGGCTGAGCTCGGAATGATGGGAAGGGCCTGGCTAGGGCCCAGCCCAGGCCCAGGGTGCTGTGGATGCGAGTGTGGCCAAGTAGGGTACGGTGTGTGGGGGAAGGGTGGTTTGGGGCTGTCAGCGGTCAGGAGGCAATAAGAGTCCTGGATTCTAAACCTGACCCAGCCTTGAATCCACCACGTAACCTTAGAAAAGGGATGTGGCTCTCAGGACCACAGTTTCCCTCGGCTGTTGGAATGACTTGGATTAGAAGAATGCTGTCTCCTGATCTTTCTCTTCCAGTGACTCTTAGCAGAGCATTTCAGTTGGCATGCATGACCACCCAACATGAGACTTAGCAACACAGTCTGGTTCCCACCGCGGCCCAGGCAGGGCAGTGGCACTGGCGGCTGGACCCCTATGTGCTGTTGCCATTCCGGGCACAGGGAAGGAGCTGGCGTCTTGGTGAACCCATGGGGCCTCGCTGTGGGTGTGTGTGCAAAGGTTCCCCCTTCTGGCAGCATGAAGGTGGCGTGAGGCGCATGACTGCCTCCCAGGGGTGCCTAGGGGCCCTGGCAGCCCGAGCTGGGAGGCCTAGGTGCTGCCTCTAACCTTGAACTCTGGATGTGAACAGAGAGAAGCTGGCAGCCAGGGGCAGAGGGCTGGCTGCGCCAGAGACAAGAGGCAAGCACATCCTCCCAGGCCCTCACTGTCGCAGGGGTCATGGCCTGGCTTTCTGGGGATGAGACCATCCAGCACCAAGGCTGGTGTGACTCCCCAGCTGGGAAGGTGTCTGAGGAGGAGGAGCTGAGCTCCAGTGTCCTCGCCAGCCCAGCCTTGCCCGCGTGCCCTCCCCCCAACTCCTGCCCCCTGCCTCCCCCTCCATTACCTGCTCACCCCGCAGGGCCTGGTGGATGGTGAGACTGCGGTTGTTGTGCATGGTGAACAGGATGGCTTTGCCCGTGTGGTTGAACCGGGGCGCTCCTGCCACGTACACCCGCCCCTGCCTGGAGGACACGACCGACGTGACTGTGTACCCTGCCACAGGAGGAAACAGGCTGGTCTCGGCCCCAGCTCCTGGGCTGTGCCTGAGGACGGGCCAGCCTAGGGAGGGCCCAGCAGAGGCGAAGCCGTGGGGTGAGGTTTCCGAGGAAGAACGGGAGGGGAGGGCCTGGGAGAGGGCTCAGGAGGGGGTTTGAAGTCTGGGGAGAACTTGTGCACCCCACCCCCTGCTGGAGGGGGCCAAGGTAGCCAGGTGGGGCTACTTCTTAGTAGACCTGGAACGTGCATGTGCCCCCCCTTCACTCGCACCCCTGAGACGCGAGTGAGGGAGCGGGGAGGAGGGACATGTTGAACCCTGGCTGCGAGGCTTTCCGTGTTGAGCAGGCTTTGATTTTGATCTCCACCATCTGTCTCTCTCAGGGACCCGTCAGTGTCCTCCCCATGACTGCAGCCTGCTGCTGGTGGTCTGGAAAACTACATCACTGGCCATCCAGGTGTAAGGAGCAGTTCCCCTGAGCATCGACCTGGGGTCCCGGCGACTCTTGTGGCCCCAGAGGTTTGCGGCCTCAAAGGATGGAGCCCCCTCCTCTTGGTCCGACACATATACCACGTAAAAGAGGAAGAAATGGAAGCTAGGGGCTCTTTTGGAAAGGCCACTGATCTGCATCCTCAGTATGGCCTTGCTCTATCACTACCCAGCACCCGGCAGGCAGTACGAAGCCTAGAGCCCCACTTTCTGCCAGATGGTTGAGACTGGGTCCCAGATGCCTTGTCAGCGGTTCCGGGCTGTTTCCTGGCAAAGGGATGTCTCTCTCTGCCATGTGCGCACGTGCGTGTGCGTATGTGGACAACACCACCACCACGGTTCCAAAGGTGGCTTGTATGGTGGCTGCAGGATGCGTAGATGGGTTGATTCAGTGGCTGGGAGAATGGGTGCAGCAGGGTGAGCTACTCTGGCTCCAGACACGGTATTTTTGTCTCTTAAAGATGTATTCTGGGAAATGGGCTTGAAAGGTCAGTGAGGCCAGAGTGTTGCATAGGCTGACACAGCTGTGTGTTAACGCGGCCATAAATACATGAGGCGGGGTGGGATCAGTCTTGCAGAGTGGGGCTGAGGTTGCTTCTGAGCCCTCAGTGGCACTGCTGAAAATATTCTCAATTAGCCTTGGGCTTTGGACTTCCTCAGAAGGAGATACAGCGGTCATGGGAGGGGCTTGGGGGCCGAATGTCCTAGGGGCAGGCGTGGGCTGCCTCTCAAAGCAACAGGCAGCATTGAGAACTTCCTGCTTCCCACAGTCTGCTGGCTGTAGCTTAAGTTTCCATGTGGTTCTTTGGCCAGCAGGCAGGGCCATCCTGAAAGCTGGACCAGCCTCCCAGAAGGCCTGACAAGATGACGGGGGAAGACCCGTGGCCAGAAATCCATACAGCTTCCTTGTGTGGAGGCTGAGAGTCTGGCCTCCCAGTCTCTTCCCTCCAGCCCCCTCTCCCTTGGGCACATAGGAAAGAATCTTCCAGAGACCCCAGACATGGCCCTCATGGCTAAGACCCAGAGGGAGGAGGAAGGGAGGGAGACAATGACTGTGGGCAAGGCAAGACAGTCAGGCCTCACGAGTGTTTCTCAGTCTGGTGCTACCCCAGCAGAGTCCCCTGGGAGGAGGAAGACAGTTATGCTGGGCCAGGAAGAGGGGGATTCATCCTGTTGCCCCTCAGATACCTTCACAATCTCCCTACTACTAACATGAAAAGGCTCCAATTCCCTAACCTGGTATTCAAGGCTTCCCGCTGCAGCCTGCACTAACCTGACTTACCCTTTCCCCTCCTGCTGCACCCCTATGCTCCAGCCATTCCTACTTCCTGTGTCCCGACCCCACCTAGCACTTCCCATGCCTCCCTCCTTTGCTTGGACCTTCTTGGTTTATTCAGTCTTTGCCTGCCTCCAAGACCCAGTGTCAGCCCCAGCACATGTGCAGTGGGGCCCAGAGTGTGCCCGCCACTGGACCGCAACCACCCACAGTGCTGGCCCTGCCCACTTGGGCCCTGGGCACCGATGTTACCTACTAGTTATTTAAGGCTTCATGGCCCCTGCACTGCCATCCCTTCCTTAGTGTCCCCACTTCTGGCACAGTGCTGAGCATGTGGGAGGAGCACAATCCATCATGACTGATTCACGTTAAAGGGGTGCTCCTCTTCATTCTTCTGGCACCTTCTCTCATGTTTGAGCATTTGCCAAGGCACGGACTGCAATCTCTCCCTTCCTTTTTGTGCCTGTGACCCCACTTGCATTGTAATTTGTCTCTGTGCACCTGTCTCCCCCCGACTGGCTGGGGAGGGGCTAGAAGGGAGCAGCTGGGTCCTGGGTCCTGCTTACCGCTGCGCTCTGAGGGCATGGGCCTCAGGTGCTCTCTACAAAGTCAGGGTTTAATATCTGTTGCATTAAGTGGAGCCTAGGCCCTAGGACCAGGTACTGGGGGTGGGGGAACTGCTAGGGCCCTACACTTCTGGATTTCCCAGGCAAGTCCTGCTTCCAGGCTTCTGTCCTGTGGTCAGCTCAGGGTCCCAAAGCTGAGGATGGAAAGTGGGGTGACCCCAGGGTGGGCAGCGTCACAGGCAGGCATGTGGCTGAAGAGCTAAGGGACAAAGGCAGGGATGACATGGAACATTAGAGGAAGGACAGACATGTGGATAGATAGGCCAACTCTGGGTGGACCAGGTTTATGGAGGGGTGGGGTCCAAGGAGGCATTAATGATGAGCGACGTCACAGATGGTAGACTTGGCTCAGAGACAATGGACCACTGGACATTCACGCCCTGCTGCCCGTTTTTTTGGCTCAGTGCTTTTAGAAGGGAATCAGCCCTGGCAGCCTTGGCATGGATGGCCAGGACCACTTTTCATACAGAACTGGAGGTGACTGGGGGTCAGTGGGTTAGGGCCTCACAGCTGGGATCTATCACCATCAGGCCAATAATTTGTACTGCTCTTTTTTTGTTGTTGTTTTTTTTAAGTTTACTCACCTATTTTGAGAAAGAAAGACAGAGAGCATGCTCACAATCAGGGGAGGGGAAGAGAGAGAGGGAGAAAGAGAATCCCAAGCAGGCTCCACACTATTGGCACAGAGTCTGATGGAAGGCTCAATCCCAGAAACCTTGAGATCATGACCTGAGCTGAGATCAGGAGTCTGACGCTTAAACAACTGAGCCACCCAGGTGCCCTTGTGCTGCTCCTTCATGTCTGCTTCCACAGTGCTTAATGGGAGGTAACTTCTGCCTTGATTGTGAACATTAACATATAAAAATGAGTATGGACTTCACCTCGACTTGCATGTTGCCTTGGGAGGCAGCTCAGTGTGCCCAAACCCTAGTCAAGGCAGAAGGTTTTGAAGACATGCCAAGAGCTTACCTAGTATCTAGAAGCATCAACTGAGATGCATTTCTGGTAGGGGTGCCTTGTTTATTATGTATTCTACCTGTTTGTTGAGCACCCATTGCATGCCAGGTATGGTGCTGGGTGTGGTGGATGCCAGTCTGAAGAGGCAGTGGCCCCGGATCTACGCTTGGATATTCATAGAATATTCACAGACAGGCCCTTGTTCCGCACAGGGGTGGGCTCCCCTGGGTCCCTCCTTGCCCGCGCCCATTTGCCACACTCAGCTGGGGCTCTTACCTAGATAGGCGCCATGATTCTTGAGCTCCTCGGGGAATTCCTTCAGGTAGGACTCACGGAGAGGAATGACCTTCCCACCACTGGTCTCCTTCAGCACGGCTCCATTCCAGTCATAGGCGCCAACGGCTCCCAGCAGAATCCCATCCTGACATCAGGGAGGGGACACACATTAGCTTGTGTTCACCGGGGGCTACTCCCTGGGAGGCCACAACCAGGTTCTACACAATGAAGCACCTGCCAGCCTCCTTGGGCCCCTTCTCCTGTGTTCATTATTTAATTAACTTCTAGGCAGGATTCTTGACTTTTGAATGATGCATGGACCTTCCATCCCATCCTTCACACAAAATGGGCCAAACAAAGGAATGGTCTAGAAATAGACTCCACCTCTAGGACCAATTATTCTTTGGGCTTCATAAGCCCTGTAGAAAATCTCCTGTCGCTGTCCCTCCCTTCTGTGGCACCTGACTTGCCTTCTCTGTGTGTAAATCTTATGTCTTCATTTTTCAGTAACAATTCACTGAGTGTCTACACTGTGCCAACCACTTGCTCGGTGCTGGGATACCCTTGCAGAGCTCAAAGTATGACACAAATGTGCAAGTTAACATAATAGTTGCCAAGTGTCATAATTGCTGTAGGGGATGTGGTAAATACCACAGTGAGGATTAGTCTAGACTGAAATAGGGAGTCAGGAAAAGCGTTTTGAGTAAGCGATACTCACCTGGACACCTGGAGGGGGAGGGGACAAATATGCAAAGGCCTTGCAGCTGGAGAGAGTTTTAGAGGCATTGGTTTTATGGAACTGAAAGTGGTTTGATGGGCTGGAGTGCAGAGTGACGGGGGCCAGAGTGACTCTGATGAGGCTGGACAGATAAGCCAGGCCACATCCGTCACAGCCTACACCTCGAGGAAGGGAACTTGTCTTTAACAGCAGGGTAAGTGGTGCTGCAGTGCTCGGGCAGGAAGACGGGAGGTCTGGCTCCCTGAGGGGCAGTCTCCCTGTTACTGACTCCTGGCAGGTCCCCTCACTCTCTGGGCTGCCCCTACACCCTATCCACCATCACCTCCTTAAACAACACGCAAAGCTCGTGGGTACAAGAAGACAAACAGCAAGCACTTGGAAGCAGAGAGGGCCGCCTTCCTGGGTAACCTTGGTGGTTCCTGGCCCGGCAGGTTGTACCCCGGCTTTGGGCCATGAAAGCACTGGCAGGTTAAGTCACCTCTCTCCTCCACTGAGCCTCCCTAATCCTGGCTGGTTGGCAGGATTTGAGGTTCCCCCACCACTTGGTGCCCAGGGCACCCCATCTCCCCTCACCTCCAATACAACGTTGCCAATAGAAAAATGTGATTCTGGCCTTGGGACACTGGGGGCCACGAATGAGCAGGCAGACAGTGTCACCATGCAGTGGTTTCACTGGTGGCGGTGGAGGGGGCAAGACTCTGAACCTCACTCTGACCTTCCATTTCTCATTTCCCAGCGGTCACTTTAAAGAGTGAAGTTGATCTTCAATAAGGTTTAAAAGTCTGAATTCTCTGGAAGTAGAACCGACTGTTCAGATAATGTTATGACCATAAGTCAGCTGGTCTCTGGAGAGTCTGATGTACTTGGTTGTGTTTAATGTCCACTTTATAATTGGCTTTTTCCTCCTAGTCTGTGTGAGCCTCAGCCTGGGAGTGCCTGATGATCTGCTGGGCTGGGATCAGGGCCAGCACCTCAAAGTGCCCACAGTCATGGCCAGTGCTCCTCGCACTTCGGGTGTGCTCCCTTCTTTGCAAAGTACTTTCTCATCCAGTCACCCATTTGTGAGAGCTCCCAGCACATCAGATGCTCATTATTCACACTTGACAAATGGCATCCATGGTTCAGAGAGGGAAAGGGACTTGTCCGAGGCTGAACAGCAAGTGAGGGTGGGGCTGGGACTTGGAGCAGCATGATGCATGGTGGGTTGGGCAGGGGAGACAAGAGCCACGAGCAGCCCTTGAACTCTGCTTCTGGGTCTCCATCGGAGCACCCTTTAAGAGTACAGTGACGTTTGGACCTCGCCTCTCTCTCTCCTTCCTCTCTCTTTCAGCTGAATCCAAGTTTGCTACTGCAGGACCAGGCTACTTCCTTCAGGAAGAGGCCTTTGAAGATGAAGTTTTGGCTTTGCAGGCGACTGGAAGTCTCCATGATGTACTGAGGAGGACTGGGATTCCTCTGGGGAGGACCTGATGCCGACCCACCGTATGTATGTGAGGCTTGGGGATTCCACCAGACTTCCAGATTCTGCAGCATTGGGCTGGGTGATTGCTCACAGGCTCTTGCCTTACACTGTCTCACCCTGGCAGTGCCCACAGGCCTGTGCTCCCAAAGGGTGGCCCTATCTCGAGAGGGTTCTGTTGCCAGGGAGAGCCTCACTAAGGACGGTGGGGAGAGGGCTGGCCGGGAGGGGCAGGTGGAGCAAACCTCAGTATGGCACTATCTTTCCCCAGCTTGGAAGGCCTAGACATTTTGAATTGGGAAAAAAATTGGAGGGGCAGGGTCCCCCCAAAAGAGCCAAATTCTTGACAGAGGAAGCTAGGCATGTAGGCCCAGCTGGAAAACAAATAGGAGGGCATTCCAGAGAAGAGCCTCCTCCCATGCTCCAGTCCTGGCACCGGCTCCCTGATTTATGGCTTCCTTTCCCACGGGGCCATGTGAGCTTCCTCAAGTATTACTAGAGTGTGCCTGGGTGGCCTTGCACATGGACCCTTGGCACAAGCTGACTTTTCTAGCATCCTGTGCAGAAATGAGGATGCAGGCATGGTGGCCCTGAGCAGGTCCAAGGCCAAGTCTGTGCCCTCCCTATAGACAACCTGTACCCATATTCACTTGAGCATAGCACCTGCTGTCCAATTCTACTAGCTCAGCCATTAGCTACCTTCTCACCTCACCTCTGCAGTAGTCTTGCCTCCCCAGCTGAGCCGAATGTTTCTGGTACATGTGACCATCTCTCTTCAAACTGTGTTCCCAGCCAGTCCCTGTTCCCCAGGGTTGGGTCCCTAATGCTAGAAACTGCATCATTTAGGGCAGTGGGTTCCCAAATGGGTGGGGCAGATGGGGAGGGGTGTTTACCCCCAGACAATACCTGGCAATGTCTGGAGAAGGCGTTGGTTGTCATAGCTGCAGGTGGTGTTGGGGTCGGTGTGGCGTCTAGTGGGGAGTGGCTGGGCCTGCCACCTACAATACACAGGACAGCCCCACAGCAAAGAATTATCCAGCCCAAACTGTCAGTTGAACTGAGGCTGGGAATCCCTAGCCCAGTGGTTAGAGCATGAAGTTTGGAGTCAGACATTCCTGAACTCCAATTCCAGCTCCAAAGCTTCTAGCTCTGTGACCTTGGGCAAGCTTTTCTCTCTCTCTCCCTTCCTTTTTTTCTCCTCCTCTCTCTCTGTTGCTCTGTCTCAGCCTCAGCTATAAATCATTTTGTTGGAAGAATTAACATGTTTAATTCTTAGCACGGTGCTTGGCAGCAGCAAGGACTTAGTATATAGTAGCTCCTCTCATTATTTAATCCATAAAGTACTGGGGACGCAGGAGTCAAAGAATCAGATCTCACAGTCAAGTTGGTGCTGCAGATGAGTCATTAGAGCAGCCCAAGGAGAGTGCTGGTGGAGGCAAGGGCAGCCTGTTTCGGGGGCAACTGAGGACGTGGGTGGAGTTAGGACAGGATTTTAAGAAACTCTTACTTGATTTACTGGTAAGTCTCAAAATGTACATTTCCAGTCCCAAGCCTCAAGATTCAATTCCACAGATATTTTCAGACATCTGCTCAAAGACGGAGGTTCAGAGAAGTTAAAGGATTTGTCTAAGGCCACACAGTCAGGCAGTGCTTTCTCCTTGCCCTGCACTAATGGAATGAGAATACCAGACGCCAACAATTCTTGGCTCTGGATAGGCAGGCCGCTGCAGTCCAGTGGGGGGTTGGGGTGCTGCTGGTGGTCCCGTGTGCTGAGTCCTGCCCTTTTCCCCAGACCCCTCCATGGCTCCCTAGCCTGCATGTCCATCATCAGAGTGACTGTAGAAGATCCAAGAGCCCCTCCTAAGGCAAATACATCATGAAGAGGATGGATTATGCTGTTGCTAATTGCTCGGATTCTGTCATAGTCGATGTATTTTTAACAAGCCCAAAGTGGAGCCTGAGGAAGGGCTGAGTGCCAGGAGGCTTAGACGGGATTGGGCAGGAAGCACCCAGAAACAAGGTCTAGATCTTCTGTGGAGAGAAGCCCTTCACTGTGCTGGAAGCCGGTAGGCAGGGCAGCCAAGAGGTGGTGTGGGGAGCAAGGGCACACTGTACTTGACCACTCGTTTCTGATTGGTGGGTTGGTCTTCTCTGCTCAGAGGTCCCCAGAACAAGGCCCAGGAGTTGGGGTGCTGGGCACCAGAGCACAGCCTGAGACATGGGGCTGGGCTTAGGAGGACCCTGACGACCTGGAAATGGTTCCTGCCACCAGCAGTCACTTGAAAACAATCTGGAACAGCATGCCTGTGGACCCTGGCTACCACATCCGGGCCTCATGCGGTGGGGCCCACGGACAGCCCTGGCTGCCTGCCCTGGCTGGCGTGGAGGGGTCCACGGGTTAAGGTGATGGGGTGTAGGGTTTACAGCCTGTAGGTACCAAACCCTCACGTCACCGTTATGGATTAGTTTCTTCCATTTTTTTTTAAGTTTATTTATTTATTTTGAGAGAGAGACAGAGAGAAAACGAGAAAGAGAGAGAGACAAAATGAGAGCAAGTAGGGGAGGAGCAGAAAGAGAGGGAGAGAGAGAATCCTAAGCAGACTCCGTACTGACTGCTGAAATCAAAAGTTGGATGCTTAACCAACTGAACCATGCAGGCACCCCAGTTTCTTTCATTTTTGATTGAATCAAATGTGCAAAACTAGTTCAAGTGTTTTTGTAGTGGCTTAGTTTGTTAGGTGGCTGACTCTTGATTTTGGTTCAGGACATGATCTGACGGTTCTTGAGTTAGGGCCCTGCCTCAGGCTTGGGGCTGTGCAACCTGCTTGGGATTTTCTCTCTTCTCTCTCTGCCCCTCCCTGGCTTGAGCTCTCTCTCAAGATAAATAAATAAACTTCAAAAAAAATCAAATGGAAAGATTAAAGCTTCCACAGCTAAGCACCTTAGATAACAGCCAATGCCCTTGGCCATCCAGCCCACAGTTCCAGTAGGGGCTGCGGGAAGGGCACAGGCTGAAGAAGCTGGAGGGTGGCTGGAGCAGCTGGTCTGGGAGGTAGGAGTCTCCCCACCCTTGACCTGTTGCAGACATAAGTGAGGGCTGGGCTTGCCAGGTCATCACATGTAGGTTAAAAGGAAACAGTCTCATCCCGTCAGTTGAGTCACCAACTCAACTGTATTTGTGTAGACAGGATCCACCCTAATAAAATTGCTTCCTTCTGTAAACTTTTGGGGTTGGGGAGAGGTAAGAGGTCCCTGTGAAATTCCTCCACAGAGCCCTCGGGTAGGAGGAGCACCCTAGCTGCACCCACCACCAATGGGCATCCACTATTTATTGTCCCCTTTCTTTCTGCACAGCTTCCGTCTTGGCCTGTGTGGATTATAGACTCTTAGAGTCTACGACCCCCACTTGAGAGATATGGATCCCTTTTATAAGCCTTCTGGCGAACTCTTGCAGCTTTTTCTTGATTACCCAGCTCAACAGGGAGTTCACCACCTCTGCACGCAGCCAGGACTCATAGAAGACACTCCAGCTATTAGTGACTCTTGCATTCATTTCCAAATGCTAATGGAACCATTGGCTTAAAAATCTGTTTTAGAATTTGACTGGAGATCCATAGCTGGCTTTCTTGATGGTCATTTCCAGAATGTTCTCTTTCTCCTTTTTGGCAAATCAAGACTAGTTTGCTGGGCTGACTTAGGTTCCTAGGTTTTCCCAGTGGCCTGGGATCTTATTTTTTTGTGGTCTGAGGCGTTGGGCTCTTTGGGTGACCAGGTGATGTTCTGGGGTCTCCTCTCCTACCCTGGGCTCCAGTCTCCCCTTCCTCTTGTTGCTTTTACCCTTTTTAACTCAAAGACTGGTTTCCTTGTAGACAGGCAACAGCAGCCCAGGTGATGAGCCACCAGGCCCCTCCTCTGCTATTTGAGAAGATTCTATGGGGTCCTTTCCTCCAGGACTAGAGACCTTTCCTTCTGTCATCACGAAACAGGCCCAGGGAAGCTGAAGGCTTCTTCTCACATTTGCAGGAAGTAGCTGTCTGAGGCCATCTGTGGAATGCAGAGCCTGAGAGCTTGCCCAGGACATGGACTCATTTGGGTTCAAGACCTGCTCTGGGCAAAGCTGAAAGGCTGGACGACCTGCCCCCCATCCCTAGAGAGGGCTGACCAGCCCTGAGAGCGGTGGAGCTGGACTCCCAGGGACAGAAGGGCTGTGGCCAATTATGGTGGCCTCAGTGGCCAGCACTGAGAACCCTCTGGGCCCTAAAATAGCAACCCAGTGACCAGTCACAGCACCAGACAGCCCACCATCGTGGCTCCATTCCTTTGGATTTGGAAGGATTATTGTTTCCTTTTTAAGTATTAAAGAGTCTCAGATTCAGACTTAATCATCTCCTCTTTAGGAGTCCTATCAGATAAAAACTTCCAGATGCCTGTCACTTGAAAACCAGACTCGGGGGCGTTAGAAGACCTGGGGTGGTGATAAGGAAGGGGAGAGGCCCTCCGGTCTCTCCACCCAGGGGGATGACAAGGAGTTGGACAGGTATAAGAATCTGCATGGGGCAGTGCATCACCTTGACCTAAACAACAGGCCGGGACTCTGAGCTCTTGGTGCCCTCAGTGCTGCTGGGGTCGGGGGGTCTATGGGGCCTGCAGGGACTCCTCCTGCTTGGCATGCTGAGTTGTTGGGGCCCTTTTTAGGGTTCATCGCAAGTGTTCCTGAACACCTGAACCTCATTGTAACCTCCCCTTCTCTTCAGGTTCCCCGATTCCTGGGCACACACAGACTAGTGTTAGAAGCAGGAGACGGCACCTTCCCAGACCCGGCACAGGGCCCAGCATAGAGAAGGCATGGAGATTTGCAGACCTGACCATCTGAAATGGGCCAACTCTTCCTGCCTGTCAGCCGGCAGGGCTGTGCTGAGCAGGAAATGGGGCACAGGAATGTCCTGGAAAAAGTGCCGTGCACATACGACAATACTGTTATGGTTAGAGGCGGCTCCATTTGTATCTTGCTGTGTCTGGGTGGGCACGAGCCTGTCCAGATGTAGTGAGTCAGGTTTCCATCCTGCTGCCTGTGCCCATGTCCCCTCCGCCTCCGATTCAGGGTTTCTGACTCAGACCCCGTGAGATTCAACATGCTCTCGGGGAACAGCTGCTCCACGTGGGGACGAAGAGTGAGAGACTCACATTTTTCTACTTAGGTCACTTTAGCAGGTCACTCAGACTTTGTGTGACTCGGTTTATTTATCCAGAGACCGGGAACAAGGGATCCTACCCTAGTCACCTCACAGAGTAGTTGGGGGCGGGGGGTTTAGTGAGATAATGGAGGTGATGAAGAAGTAGGCAGGTCTTTTCTGGCGAGTTAGGGGGCATAAGTACAGTCGCACGGGGCCAGCCTGGGGCAGAATACCCAGGAACCGCTCCACCCAAAGCATGCTCTCGGACACAGACTCCTGCCAGGCGGTCCTCCCGGCACGCGGTGCCCCCAGGTAGGACTCCGTGGTTTATAACGCATTTTCGCAGATACTGGCTCTCTGCCACTCCCACACCCCTGGCAATCCTGTGAGGTTTCAGCCCCATCTTGCCAATCAGAACTAGGTGAGGCGCGTCCAGGGCGAGTGACAGCCTGACGCTCTAGGTCACCAATGCAGAGCTCTGACGTGACATGCTGCTTGTGACACCATGTGGCCACCTGGGCCCTCTGCCGTCTGAGGCCGAGTCTGCCCCGGGAGCACATCTGGCCCATCTGGACGTCCTCCCTCCATCAGCTCAGGGCCATGCCCATGCATGCACAGGCCACCTCGGGCAACAGCCTCTGCCACGGTGACCCAATTTTTGCACAAGGCTCGTGGACTGCAGGGGACCTTCGGGCCTGGAGGAAGTGCCCCCATCGGCCCCCTGTGCAGGTGGTTCGTTATGTGCAGCTCGCTCCCTGCTGAAAAGGGCTTGTAGGTTGAAGACCTTGACTTGCCCCTTGCAGCCACAGAAGACAGAGAGACCCAGAGAAAGGAAGTGAGGGGGGGTGAGGGACAGCCTAGGAAAGGCGGCGGGGCCACCGAGAGGGCTCCGAAGTATGTGGGAGGGCAGCTCCCACCCTGGCCTA
This sequence comes from Suricata suricatta, assembly GCF_006229205.1. Taxonomy (NCBI): domain Eukaryota; kingdom Metazoa; phylum Chordata; class Mammalia; order Carnivora; family Herpestidae; genus Suricata; species Suricata suricatta. The sequence continues at coordinate 105,384,965 of NC_043708.1, forward strand.
CCTCCACCACGTGAGAAGAAAAGCCTGTCTGGGACATCTCCAGCCCGAAGGACGTTTCGTTCTTGTTGGTGCCTAAAAAGGAGGGACAGAAAGACCTCAGCTGCACGCCAGATTGCCTAGCGCCACACACCTGCGGCCCCGTCCGCAGCACCTGGGTCCTCGGGGCACCTCCGGGGACGGAAGGGGGGCCCAAGGCAGCCCGCACTGGGAGGGGCCAGGCACCTTCCAGGTGGCCGTTGGCTTCACTATTAGTAGTCCAGCCACTGCCGCAAAGGGTTTAGGACGGGTTATGTGACAGAGCACGTGCGCCATATGAGTGTGGAAAGAGGGGAAAGAGCGAGAAAAGCGCCTGGAAAGAAACAGTCTACATCCTTGGCAAGAAATGGACATTCTGTTTCTTTTCCTCACTTCTCTCATTCCCATTTTTTACCAGATTTGGTTCCAGATGCCTCTGGATGATTCCCAGACATCGAATGGAACCCTTGGGAGGGAGACCTGTCACCACCCCAGATTCGCACAAGTCACCCATGTGTGCTGAAAGTCCCTCCCCATAGAGGGCCTCCCGAACACGTCACGGGAGCCGATGTTCTCAACGCCCAAGGCAACTGTTTCTGGGACAAACAGACTCAGCTGGGTATTTAAGTTCTGGTGGGAGTGTTGAAGTTCAGGTTCACACTTTCTTTTCCTTTATCCTTGTGGATGAGGGCTGCATTCGTCAACTCGTGTGTCTGTAGCTCGTCTTTTCCATAGTGCTGTGGACTGCGCAGGCGCGTCCACACTGCCTTCTATCTCTGTGACCCTCCCCCCATGTGGCACAGCCCCATGTTGCAGGGAACGGCTATAGCGATGCATGCGCAAAGGAGGTCCGTGCAATCAAAACTGATATTTAAGAGTAAGGAGAGGGGCACCTTCGGTTAAGCATCGGACTCTGGCTCAGGTCATGATCTCACGGTTCATGAGTTCGAGCCCCACCCCAGGCTCTCGGCTGTCGGTGCAGAGCCTACTTCAGATCCTTTGTCTCCCTCTCTCTGTCTTTCTGTCTCTCAAAAATAAATAAACATTTAAAAAGTACTAAGGAGAAAAAAATGTACTAAGGAGAGAGGCGATAGGAAAGAAGACTATCCAAAGTACTTTGGCAAAGCAGGAAATAGGACTCAAGGACAAAGTGGCCCAGGCTACAGAGTCAGGCCCAGGGACGTCCATACTAGGGTTGCCAGATATAATACAGGATGGCCAGTTAAATTTGAATTTTAGGAGGTACCTTGGTGGCTCAGTCGGTTAAGCATCCGACTTTGGCTCAGGTCATGATCTCACGGTTTGTGGGTTCAAGCCCCGAGTTGGGCTCTGTGCTGTCAGCCCACTTCAGATCCTCTGTCCCTCACTCTCAGCCTCTCCCTCTCTCACATTTTCTCTCTCTCAAAAAATAAAATAATCTTTCTTTCTCAAAAATAAATAAACTTAAAAAAATACATTTGAATTTCAGACAACCAGCAGATAATTTCTTAGTGTAAGTCTGCCGCAAATACGGTCTTTTATATTTGCTAAATCTGGCAAAACTGGTTCAAAGCCCGTCTCCTTCCCAAAGCTGCGGAAGCTTTGGCGAGTCACTTGGGTCCTATGAGCTTTGGGCTCCTCCGTGGTATAGGAGAATGTCGTCAGAGCCACAGTCTGGGGCTGTCTGTGAGCTGCAGCACAGAATACCATGGCCTTTATCACGAAGGGATAGCTCCTGCTAAGGCTTTCCGTGTTGTGGGGCTGGATCTTGCTCTGTGGGGTTCACCTGATGTGCACCCGGGAGCATACACCCCTCTCGGTACGTGTCCCTCACCTTCCAAGCTGAAGATCCTGTCCCCCAGGGCATCGACAATGTCCTTCAGGGCCGCCTCGTCGGTCACGTTGAAGAAGTGCTTGTCATCCGGGTCACTGGCGATGTACTTGATCTCATTCAGAAAAGCTTCTGGGTTGATCCCCCTGCGGTTGTAGTAGCCCAGGACCTGCCAGGGAACGGGGGCAGGGCGACAAACCAGGACATAGCACAGGCCTCCCCACACGCCCGCAGCCCCCAGCCCCGCATGGCTGGAGCCCCTGTTTCAGATGCCCTGGGCAGAACTGGGGGTCCCACTTGCAATTTGAAACAGGGAGACACAGAAATCTGGAGCAGGCTCCAGGCTCCGAGCAGTCAGAAATAAGGCCCCTGTTCTAAGACAGCTTTCTGGGGGCTGGGTGGCTTGGGGGTGTTTTCTAGTGTTTTAAGGTTTTGGCAATGGAGGTACATGCCCCCCACCCCCAGCCTATCCCCAGCTGTTGTGGATAGCCCTGGACGGCGCTGAAAGAAAACTCCCAAGGTGCTCTTTAAGAGAGGATGTAACAAGAAGAGGCGCATCTGGGGGCCTGGGCAGCTTGCTCACTCCCCGGGAAATGTCCCTGGGAGACCCCAGGGGTCTGATGGCAAAGCCTCTAGTGGCAGAGGGTGGGACAGGCAGGGCAGGACTCACGGCCACAGCGTATCTGGTCACGTTGTCTCTCTCACTTTGCTGGATCACCCTCTCCAAGTCTGGGCTGTCATGGGACTCCCCATCTGTGATGACGATCATCACCTTCTTGGCCCCTTTCCTTCCACCTTTCTGGAAAGCCTCTGAGCTGAAACCAGAGCATGGGGGAGGGTCACAAGAGGGATGTAGGGATGCGGCAGCTCCCAGCGCTCCTTCAGAGCCAAAGAAGCAGGTGCAGGGGGCAGGGGGCGCCTGAGTGGCTCAGTCGGCTCAGGTCATGATCTCACGGTTCGTGGGTTTGAGCCCTGCATCGGGCTCTGTGCTGACTGCTCAGAGCCTGGAGCCTGCTTCAGATTCTGTGTCTCCCTCTCTCTCTGCCCCTCTCCCTCTCGCTCTCTGTCTCTGTCTCTCAAAATAAAATAAAGATATTAAAAAATATTAAAAAGAAAAGCAGCAGCTGGGTTGAGGTTCCCACACTACTCAGATGGGTCATGTATCTGCTTGTCTTTCAAAAGTAACTTTAAAGAGCCCCTTTTAGGGCCCTGACCATGCTGTTTGGGGCAAAGGGAGCAGGTGGGTTTGGGAGGAAAGTTCAAGGTCCAATGGGGACCTTTAGATACCCTATGTTAGTGGTTCAAAAACCCAGCTATACATTAGAATCACCTGGGGGAGTTTTAAAAAAATGCCAATGTCTAGACCCCACCTGGGCATGTAATCAGCATCCCTGGGGCACGGCCTGGGAATCAGTATTTTTCATTAAATGTTTTTAATGTTTTTATTCATTTTTTAAGAGAGAGAGTGAGCAGGAGAGGGGCAGAAAGAGAAGGAGACACAGAATCTGAAGCAGGCTCTAGGCTCTGAGCTGTCAGCACAGAGACCAACGCAGGGCTCAAACTCACGAACCATGAGTTCATGAGCTGAAGTCAGACTCCACCAATTGAGCCACTGAGACACCCAATCAGTATTTTTCAGAAGAAAGAATGCCTGGGTTGAGAACCACTTCCCCACATACTGAAAAGGTGACAGGCCTGAGTAATTCAACCCCCAAACAACACTAATCCCTAAAATACACATAATAACATCTGACAGAGTTCTGCTCTTTCCCATGAGGACTACTTTGATTCCATTTTGGGAACAATTAAATATCGAAGTCCATGACAAATATTCCTCTCTCTTGCTTTTTACTCTGTTTTGTGCCTGGAGCAGGTGCTTGGGCTGCCTTTGGGGCAGTCTAGCCAGGGGCAGGGGGCCTGGCATGCTGACCCACGATGCCGTGGAGGTGCTCTTGCAGCCAGCGACCCATCTCAGAAGCACAAAAACTGGTTCTGGAAACATCACGGGCTCTTGGTGGCTCTGTGGCCAGCCCTCCTTTAGACCATGAGGTTCTGAGTAGGACAGACAAGTAACGGACCAAAAGTCTGGCCCAGCATGTAGAATGTTCCAATAACAACCTAAAAACAAATGCCTCCCTTAGACTCTGTGTTGACTCCTCTGGGGTCTGACCCCTAGCATTGAGCCCTGTTCATTACTACACGGATCTCTTGTTACACGGAAGCTGATGAGCTGACATGCATGACTTAGATGTTGACGAATTCACAAAACCTGGAATATGTTAGTTCAGCGCATCTTGAAAGCTCCCAGTGAAGAGAAACAGGCTATCTGCCCTTCTCTCTCAGCGTTATGATATTGTGCACATGCTGACTTAAAGAAAAAACCCTCGGGGACACCTGGGTGGCTCAGTCGGTTAGGCGTCTGACTTTGGCTCAGGTCATGATCTCACGGTTTATGAGTTCGAGCCCCGCATCAGGCTCCCTGCTGCCAGTGCAGAGCCCGCATCAGATCCTCTGTCCCCCTTTCTCTCGGCCTGTCCCTCACTCACTCAAATATAAATAAATATTTAAAGAAAAAGAACCCTCAAATTTCAATATGAGCCTTGAACTGAAAGAGGCCAGCGGCACACTTGACATGATTACTTTGAACTTTGAGCTTAAGCCTGACCCAGTGGAGGAAGAACTCTGCTAGTTCCTCACAGAAGACTCTAGATGCTTCCATAAGCTCATGGAAGGATCAAGCCAAGACATGAAACTCCGTGTAAAAAAGTATGTCAGGGGAAAAACAGGTTTTATTATATATGGGGTCAAGAAAATTTTCAGGTTCATATTTCCATACAGTAGAATTGTGTGCATATCTGTATGCATTTGTAATGGGGTAAATATTGACAAGAATCATCAGATTTAAAATTGTGATCTCCTACTGAGTAAAAAGACTTGGATTTATTCCTTTGTAAATCAGATTATAAGTTCCTTAAGAACAATAAGGGCCTTATACCTATAACAGTTCCTGTGAACCTGGAAGCCAGAGGATCTATGGAAAAGTAGGCCATATCATGTCTCCTTTCTGCTCAAAATCTTCATTGGCCCCCATTTCTCTGCAGTCTTGAGAATGGCCCATCAGCCCATCGTAATCTGGCCCTTTCATCCTTCTGTCCTTCCAAACCCTTCCTCCTGCTTGCTCCCCTCAACAAAAAGTGTTGAGTGAATGATGATGGAATGAAGTCATTATCCCCATGGCCCCCAAGCCATACATGACTGTTAGATCCACTTTACGTGCATATCTGATGAAAACACTGTCAAGCCTCAGACCTTTCAGTGGCCAGTCATGGTTGTTTTAGCTATGACATTGGCACTCTCATAACCAGCCTCCAATACCCCCAGCCCCGACACGAGTCCCACGCCAATGTGAAAAGGCTCTAAACATAAGCATTCCTTGACTTTCTCCCCCCTTCTACCCTTGGCCGGGTGGAATGTCTCCTTTCCACCTTTCCTGATTAAATCCTGGGGTCTTCCTAGGACAAGCCAAATGCCAGCCCCTCTTGGCAACCCTCCCTTGGATCCTACTCTCTTATCCTTTCTGATGCTTTTCAGAGTTTCCCTACTGGGCCAGGAGCCACAGATTGCCATCTCTGAGAACCCCTCAAGTCCATGGCCTGGCTCTTCGTACTTTTGCAGGTACACAGAAAAAAATGCATTGTATATAATCGAGGAGAGCAAACATCTTCCCTTAAAACACACCCCATGTAATTTGGCGCTTGGCAGGCTGAGAAGATCAGATTTCAAACCTCAGTTGAGGTACAGACTGCATAGCTCACTGGTGCACCTGAGTCATGACTGGTTCCAACTGTTTGCTGGATCACACACTCATAACTGATCTGGGGGTGGTTGGCTGCATCCCTGGATGGGCCACTTAGTTCACGCTGAGGAAGCGATAGCTCAGTGGGCACGGGCTTCCTCTGTTGCCCCAGCCATTTCACAAGGGCCTGCTGGGGGCCCCAGGGACTCATTCCAGTGACAGTCAAAGAGCAAAATGGCCCACTCCTTGCAAGGATGAGTAAAAGCCATCCCCAAGCAGAGAGAGGTTCATTTAGGAAAAAAGTTTGAGCAAGTTTTATCAGCAAACAGAACCCGTAACTTAATTATAAAGAATTGTAAGGTTAGAAAAAACGTAATCATTTGACCGTATAAAATTGTGTGACTCCTAAGTAGCTCTCACATTGCAGAATTCTGTGAAACACATCAGCTAAACCTCTGTGAGGTGGGATTGTAAGAGAATGGGCCTGAGGTGTCACTGGATGTAGCAGAACTCATATTGGCAGGTGTAATATTTATATATTTAAAATCTATATGCTTTAGGACTGCAGGCCTCAGATTGAAAGATCTTGGGGAATTGCTGCTAAAGTCACTCACGGATCTCAGTGAAGGTGAGCACAACATTCTGAGCAATGGCAGCCCCGCTGGAGTCAGCACAAAGCCATCTGTAAGGGAGCTGTCTAGACGCAACCTTCATCATCATTGTGAGTGAGTTCTGGTGTGATTTTTAAGGAGGCAGCCTCCTTACTCTACAACCTCAGAAGTTAGACTTAACGATGCTCCTCACAATCCACTGATGACAGGCACTCCACAGGAAGATTCTGCCCTCACGGAACCTACACACACTTTTTATAGGGTCTCCATGGCAGAGCCCATCTCCCGTAGTTGTTTGCAACAATACCACTCATCCCGAACGTTCTGTGATGTGACCTCGCCATTCCTCCATCAAGAGGAAGAATCAAATTTTCTTCCCCTAGAATCCGGGCTGGCCTTAATGACTCACTTTATCAACAGAAACCAGCAGAGGTTACATCCAGAACTCTGAGGGCTAGGTCATAGGCAATCTCAGAGTTCCTGTTTGGGCCTTCTGGAAAGCTCTCTTGCAATACTCCCTCTCAGAGCACCTTTGGGTGCTCAGGTTGCCAGCCCATACTGAGCTCCCAGCCAACCGCCAGCCACCTGGGGGCGCCATTTTGGATGTCCAGTCCAGTCAACCCCTCAGAAGACATCAACCCCAGCTGACACACCAGACTACCTCACAGGAGAGACGCCAAGAGAGAATTGACCAGCTGAGCCCAGCCAACCCCCAGAAATTTGAGGGGTTAATAAATTATTGTCTCGAGCCATGGAATTTTGTATAGGACTGTCATACAGCAATAGGTAACTAGAACAGTTATCTGAGATTTAAGTAAATTATTATTATTTCTATTTTATTAGGTTTTTTTTTTGTACCGAGCAAATTCAATGCCAAATGCCGTCCGGGTCTCTGTTCCTCCTCTCTGGTCAATGTGGCTGGCGGCTTCTACCACATCTTTCACAGACCTGTAGTCATTGAGGTGAAATTCATGTACTGCGTCTTCTCCATACTGGACAACCCCGACCTGCAGGGCAGGGGAAAGGACGTCAGAACATCATGACCCCCGAGAGCTGGACCTCTGGCTCCCCGGAGTCATCACTCTGCCTGTGACTGTTCGGGAGTGAGGAGGACGGGAGAGAAACTGGGAAGAGGAAAGCTCTGGGAATGAATGGATGGCTTGGTGAGACAGGTGGAAGGTGCGTTTCGAGAGGGGAGGCTGTGATTTTAAAGCAAGGCCCAACAGACTGTGTTTCTTGCTGGAGCACAGAACTGAAGCCTAAAATATTAGGAGCAATGTAGCTGAGGGCCATGGCATTTTTCACCAAATGCTGAAACTAAGTTTCCTTAAAACTTAGAAGGGGTTCTTTTATCCCCAAGGCTGATAAGATATAGACAGTACCCATAGCCTCAAAGTAAACAAAAAGCCTTAAAAGACTTACAGTAGGACTAGAAGGAGAAAGCCTTCCTGTTGGATGGGCCCTAAGCTTATCTGCTGCCTTCCCGATGCTGCACATTCCCCCACGATACCCTAAATATGGTCTTCCCGTCATGGGGAAGTCATTGCTTCACGAGGACGCCCACTCCCTTTTTAACAGCTGTAATCGTTACAAAATAATTTCCTAGATTGACTTGAAATCTGCCTCCTGTACCTCCTATATGTCAGTTGGCCATGAGGTCCCCCCGAGCCTTCTGTCAAGATCAGTCCTCCCCTGTGCCTCACTCAGCACGGTTCTACTTGACCTTTCCTGCCTTCACTCTACCTGGTTACCTGGTTAAAGTCTTTCTTAATAAGTGGCACCTATCCGGGAAGATAGGTTTGACCAGTGAAGTGGAGCCTCCCCCCACTGTCCCCGGATGTGTCCTGGGCTCGGGGCCTGGCGCAGGCCCTTGCACCCACACCTTGCCAGCACATGCAAGGATGCTCTTCATGCCCCAGGGCGGTGTCTTGCATCAGTTTGGGGAGCCCTGTTCGGAGGAGGACAGGGTCCCAGAGACGCTCACCTGGATCTGCCCAGGGCCGATGTAAAACTTCTTTAGGATGTTGATGAGGAAGTGCTGAACCTCCACCCAGGGGTAGATGCTGTTGGAACCATCCAGGACAATGACGATGTCCATGTAGGTCTGGCACCCTGGAAAGTGGGGACACGGTCAGGGCTGCCCAGTGAGTCAGCATCTGTTTTCAGTCTCTGATCCTCCAGATGGGGGCACAAAGGACAACAGAAGAGGAACGCTGTTATATGTATATAATTCCTTACCTGGGGAGCTGTCCTTGGGCTAGTGGTTGGTTTGGGCAACAGGAATGACAAGCCCAGGAATTCCTGGCTCTGCTCAACCACTCTGTGCTGGCTGTTTGAACCGAGCTGAAGTGCGGCCTGATTGCCTCTGCCCCCAGCTGGGTTAATGTCCTGCCCAGATCAGAAGCCCCCTGTTGTTTGTTTTACTGTCATGGGCAGGCTGCACTTACCACATTTAGTCTAAATGAGTGAGTTTCACTTTTTAGGAGAGCGGTACGGTGTGCTGGCTAAGACTGTGGGACCCCACATCAGACTGCCTGACTCCTGGCTTGGCGGAGCACTAGCGGTGTGACCTTGCACAAGTCACCTGACCTCTCAGGTCAGTTCTCTGCTGTAAAACAGGTGTGATGATAGGAGAGGGTCGCCATGAGGAACTCGGGAGACACGGCTTCTAAAGAGCTGAGCACAAAGTCAGGAATCTTAACTGGTCCTCTTTTAATTTTTTCTATTTTTTTTTTAAAGCAAACTACTTTGGGAATGTGACAATGACATCATCAGGCCACACATTTGTGTATTTATCTCTGCTCTGAGCATAAAGCTTTCTCTATATTCTTGTAATTTTAATACCGAGTTAAAACGAACAATAAACACCGACAAAGAAACGCTAGTAACCGTAACAAGTGAAAAAACTTCTTTTAAAATAGAAATAACTTCTTTCTCTTTGGGAACAATTGGAATTACTTTGCAATTAGTTGCTCCGATGTGATGTGGTATATACCACATGACACTATATTATATCGTATGGAAATATTGGGTATCTGCTGACTTTTACTGGGAAATTTTCACATTTATAACAACTACTTTATAGTGAGATAGCAGAAGCCTTTTATGTGTTAACAATTCCAGTAGTTCCTGTATCCTGAAGGTGTGCTCTGATGAAGTCAGTGCCCACCAGAGACAAGAAGGTGCTGGCTTTGAACCTGGTGACCGTTGCAGGCTCTGTTTGGGAAGGCATTTTAGAAGCATTTGGGTGACTTGGAGGCTCAGAATCACCTCTGCTTCAGAGTTGTACATTCCTGTGTCCACCTGCACGCCGTGTGCAGTGTGCGATGCCCAGTCCTCCTGGGCTGACCGCACCAGATAGCTGTGTCCTTTTCCAGGCCGGCTTTAGCTCCGTGCCTGTGGACCTAGCAGCTGTGCGGTGCTGGTGGCCACGGCAGTGACTGAGACAGAAATTCCTTAATCAGGGGAGTTCCCAATCTAGCGCTAGGAACCAGGTTTTTATTTTTAAGCCATCTTTTTTTATTAGAATGTATTTCTTATTTCTTATTTCTTTCTTGTATCGCACATTTTTCTTTGGAAGCATTCTGGAAAGAACTTTGCTTTAGATCTGTGGTTCTTAAACAGGGCGGAACACTCCAGTGAACACACACACACTCACACACACACATCCTGGGGCTTGTCCCAGACCTACTGAGTTAGAGCCTCTAAAGGGGGTGCCCTGGGATCTGTGTCTGATAAACTCCCAGTCAGATGAGCAGGATGGTCACATGTTGGCCTGCGGTGAGGTTCCCTGTCCACAGCTCATGGGACTGACCTTGGCCCCCTCCCCAGCCGAGGCGCCTCCTTTGGGAGCACAGACTCAACACTTTCTCCTCACCCTTAAAGGAACCACTTTGCAGCTCCTCAATGGCTGATGCTCCTGCCCCCGCCACCAAGCACCATCCTTCCATCTCTGATTGGGCCCTGTTTGCAGGGCTGGCTTCTGTTAGCCAGAGGTGCTAATCCCCTCACCCTCAATAAAACGGTTAGCAGCTGCTTGGGTGACGGTATTCAGCCCAGAGGAAACAGTGAGGCTGAGAGCCAAGCAGTTTGGGCTTGCGGGAGACAAGGTCTGAATACTTTTTCCCCAGATTTTCTTGTCGGGTGGGGAGTTAGTGGGAGGTTTTGTGTTCCTTGAGGCTCTGGGCAAGCTGGGTGGAGCTTCCTGATATCCAGGAACACCAGTTAGAGGGGACTGTTACAAGGGATATTTCTGTTTTCCTTGGCCTTCCACTTACAGGCACCTGCACTGCATAACATCAGAGGGCACCATTCACAATGTAGTCTAAGTGAACAACGTCCCCAAAGTTGTGCTGTGCACAGCTTGCCTGCTATACATGGTGGCCCAGCAACCTCTTCCCCACTCTCAGTGGGTTGCGGTGAGCCTCTCTGGTTGCCAGGGCTGTCTTCATAACCTCTGGGTGACCGGAGGTTCCATCACTCTGGTGGGTAACCCGCAGGTTCTGCGGCAGGGCGGGACTAACCCGCAGGTTCCGGAGCAGGGCAGGACTAACCCGCAGGTTCCGGAGCAGGGCGGGACTAACCCGCAGGTTCTGCGGCAGGGCGGGGCTAACCCGCAGGTTCCGGAGCAAGGCGGGACTAACCTGCAGGTTCCGGAGCAGGGCGGGGCTAACCCGCAGGTTCTGCGGCAGAGCGGGGCTAGAGTCCCAGTGCTGCTTTGTAGCTGCTGGGTGGTGGTGATCAGAGCTCAGGGCCTCCTGTGACTGTCAGCCACTCAGCAGAGATCTGCAGATTTGAAGCTACTTACTCTGGAGAGCTGGGGCCACCGTCTTGGAGAACCTGAAGTTGGAGTTGACTCTGGAACACATCCCTGTGGTGTAGTAGGAACTCCCACACTCGTGAGACCAAAGGGGGCTGCAGGCCTGTGAAGCAAGGTCCAGAACCCCCAGTCAGTTGGGGGTCTTGGGGAGAAAGTGACCAGGCCCAATAGCCTTTGGCCCAGCCCAACCTCCATGACCCAAAGCATCCTCTAACTGTTGGTACTCCGAGGACTTAGAGAGTCTTCTTGGAGTCTAACGGAATTCTCTCTTGCCATAATGTGTTCTAGTTCCCTTGGTTTCAGGTGAAATAGAACAAAACTAATTTTAGACTCCTCCTTTGTTGTATTTTCAAGGACTCTTGCATGGAACTCTGTTCCATTATCTAGAGTTCTGACTCTACATTACCAGCCTACCTCACCCATCACACAGGATCGTCCAGGGGAGTGGACCCTTCAAGGTCACTAGAAGAAACCTCTCTGTTTGAAGAGGTCACCTGAACATCTTTACTAAAAAGACTTCCAGGTCCCAATAACATGCCCATGGCTCTTAGTGGGGAAAGAAAAAATAATGTTTCTGCTTTTCTTCTGAAATTTGCTACCCAAAACATTGATGTCAGCTCCTGATTTAAAGACTGATAAGTCCTCAGAGTCAGGGTCATTAAAAATGAAAGCCCAGCTCCATGTCTCCATTTTTTGCACTGGTGCCAGGAAACCCAAGAGTAAATTTTGTGCTGTAATTTCCTTTGGTTTGGAAAAATAATTATTCCACTTCTAATCCCTTTCTTTAATTCACTTTCTGTTTTTACTCAGATTTTTAAAGTTTTGTTTTATCTGTGTCCTTTGTTGAAGCTGTAGTAAATTACTTATGGAAGTAGGGGGAGAATAAAGAACAGGAGGGTAGGTGAAGGATGATGGCTAGAGGGATGGATGGATGGGTGGATGAATGGAAGAATGGATGATAGGTCGAGGAATAGGTGGATAAATTATGGACAGTGGGTAGATGGATGATGGACAGATGGATAGATAGATGGATAGTATGGGTGGATGGGTGGGTGGGTAGATAGATGATGGATGGATGGATGGATGATGGTGGATGGGATAGATGGATAGGTAATGGATGGGTGGGTGGGTAAATGGATGGATGGATAGGTAGATAAATAATGGATGTATGAGTATGTGGGTAAAAGATAATGGATGGATGGAGGGGTAGATAGATGATGGATGGAAGGGTGGGTGGGTGGATGGATGATGGATTGGTGTAGGAAGGGATGGATGGAAGGATGAATGAATAGATGAATGGAGAGATAAATAATTGGTTGGGGGATGGACTGATGAGTGAAGAATGAATGATGAATTAATGAGTGAATGAGTGAACAAAAGTTGCTTTTTATGGAGTGCCTGGGTAGCTCTGTTGGATAAACATCCAACTCTTGATTTCAGCTCAGGTCATGATCTTATGGTTTGTGAGATTGAGCCCCACATCAGGCTCTGCGCTAACAGTGAGGAATCTGCTTGGGCTTCTCTCTCTCCCTCTCTCTCTGCTCCTCCCCCTGCTCACACTCTCTTTTTCTCTCAAAATAAATAAACAAACATTTTATAAAAGGATTCTACTTATCAACTAGGGACTTAACCAACCCACAGATGCTCCAGAGGGTGTATCACACCAGCCTTCTCAGGCTAACATCCCACCTTGTGAAGTAGGTGAAATCAGGGTGGTAGGAGCATGACAAGCAGCCTCAGAAGGAAAAAGAGTAGCCACAAAGCCCCTGACAGGTCTGTGTGTGGACAGGACCTAGGGTCCTGTCTGCCCTTGGTTGGGATGGTGAAAGGCTGCGGGCCAGCCATACACCAAGGCATCTCGGGACTGTCCCTGGCAGGGCTCTCCTCAAGCCCCTGAGTCATCTCTATGCCCTGGTGTCTAGTGCTTCACCCCCTGGATGTCCCATCTGTCCACAGAAATGTTCTGTTGGACAAGAACAAAGAGTGACACAAGCCCTCCTATCTTAAAATGAGTGACTCATTTTATTGGGCTTTCCGAGTAGTTCGCTGAAATCCTCTCCTTTAGCCATTTCTAGAACTATCAGTCCCAGTAGGACCCTGTTTTGAATCCCTGGCATTGCCCAACTTGCGGTGGCAGGAAACAGGCAGTGCCCACCGTGATGCCACCTACACTTGGTGGCTGTGTGCACAGTGCGTGTGCACGCACTCGCCTGGGCAGTGCAGGGGCCTCTGAGAGCAGCCGTTTCCGCCCCAGCATCATGTTTACACTACTCGTGGCCCATCAGCTCCCCCCTGCCCAGCATGTAAGCCCCGAGAGGACATGAGCTCTGTCAACTGCTGACTCCCCAGTGCCCGGCCTCATGGATGATGGCTGGGTGGCTGGATGATGGATGTGCATCGTAAGTGCTCAAAAAGTTACTATTTAAATGAATAAGTGTCCCCACCACTTCAGTGCATGTACCCCCTCTGCTTTCTTCCTTGCTCACACCCATTCTCTTCTTTATTTTATTCATCTATTAAAAAATTTTTTTTATTTAATGCTTTTTTATTTATTTTTGAGATACAGAGAGAGAGGGAGATAAAGAATGTGAAGCAGTCTCCAGGCTCTGAGCTAGCTGTCAGTACAAAGCCCGACGCCGGGCTCGAACCCACAAACCGTGAGATCTGACCTGAGCCGTAGCCAGCCGCTTAACCGACTGAGCCACCCAGGCAACCCTCATCTATTTTTTAAACATTTATTCATTTTGAGAGAGAGAGACACAGACAGAGTGCAGGCAGGGGAGGGGCAGAGAGAGGAGGAGCTGAATCCAAAGCAGGCTCTAGGCTCTGAGCTGTCAGCACAGAGCCTGATGAGGGGCTCGAACTCATCATGAACTGTGAGATCATAACCTGAGCTGAAGTCAGATGCTCAACCAACTGAGCCACCCTGGCGCCCCTGTTGTCTTTAAAAGCAAATTGAACACCTCCTCCAGAAAGCCTTCCCATCTAACCCTGCCCAGTGCAGGTGGCCCGTCACTCTGTCTCTCTTCCCTCTGTTGTAGTAAATCTGTGCTTTCTCATTTGTGGCTTCCCTTCAGAGTCTTCTTAGGGTCTGTGGTGTGTCCTGTTTCTCTGATCGAACGTGGAGCATGGATTTGGGCTCTGCCTCAGAAATCTGGCTTTCCAGGAGGGGGAGGCCCCCATCACACCGCTGGCTGTCTTTATTGATTCCCGTTCCTTTCAGGCTGTCCGCCCCCCATCCCTGAGGGTCTGCACACAAAAGAGCTCAATGCATTTTCCTGCCCGGGATCGTTCCCCTCAGAAGCAGAGGGCACAGCTGGCAGAAAGGCACCGGCGGGAAGCAGTGGGGGCGCTGTTCCCTGAGCGTGTGGATGGGCAGCCTGGTGGGGAGGGCGTGCATGTGTGTGTAAGGACCTGTGAACTTACCCCCTGCCTCTCCTGGCCCCAACCAGGGGGTCCATGGGGGCAGGAGGGGCTGGGGCTTGGAGAGAGGGTGGAGGGGGTGGCTCTTACCAGGAAGCTGTTGTCCTTGGGGTTGGTGGCCAGGCTCAGGCCGAGGCGCATGTTGTCCTTCCGCTCAGACACGTTGGACAGAGTGACCCTTCCTGGGGTGGGAGGGAGAAGCTTAGCCTGCAGCACCATCCCCACCCTGGCCCCGGAGCCCGCCGCTGCCGTCAGCCACCAGACGTGTTTGTGGCAGGGTCAGGGGCGGGCAGAGTCCTCCCCTATTCCCCCTGCCCCTCTGGAGCCCTCCCTCGCCTGCACGTCCATGCAGCCCTTCATGGGCTTGCCTGGACATGGTTTTATTCCTCACAATTCCCTGAGAGATGAGGAAACTGAGTCTCAGAGAGGCCAAGCAACCTGCTCACGGTCACACAGTAAGCACAAGGCAGAACTTTCCATGGCCTTACCCAGCGTCTGTCCTCCTCCAGACATCTGACTGGTCACTAGCGTTCCTCATGTGCCCTTCCCAGAGCACTTGACTTAGGCTGGCTTCCTCTCTGCAGTGTCCCCTCCACATCTGCCCACAAGCCAGCCTGCTACCAAAACTTAGGGGTCCTCCTTGCGACCCTGCCTCTCTGCTCACCAAATAAACTGACACAGGATATCCCGTTCTCTCGTGGGTAGCAAGAGCCCTCTACAGGTGTGTGAGGTCTTGCCAGAATGTCATTCTGTGGCTGGCCGCCGAGAGAGCTCACTGGGCAGGGTCATCAGCTGAGTGTTGTGAGAGAGTTGCGGCAGAACAGAACCGCTCAACAAAATTCTCTTACGGTTTTACTCAGTAATGTCCCAGGCCACTGAAGGGAAGGAAGGAAGCTTGAATTCCCCATAGTGTGATGGGGCTCAAGTGGATGTGGATGTGTGCGTGTGTGTGTGTGTGTGTGTGCACGTGCGTGCCTGTGTGTACGTGTATGGGCACGTGACAGAGGTAGAGTTTAGGGGAAAGTGAGCCAGGCATTTCATGAAACCCAGAGCAGGTCAACCTTCATGTACTGTGAGCAGCAGCTAGATGTCTTCCCTGCTGACCTCCAAGGACTTGGTGGCCTCCACCGAGAATGGTTTGTTAGATTAGCTTCATGGGTGACTGGATGTGTGAAGAGGGCACAAGCCAGCAGCGGCGGGGGCTGGGGGCCGTGGCAGTTGTGTTTATTGTTGTTGTTTCTCTTCAGGTTCCCTCAGTTTGTAGTGAGGCTCCTTTTGGAGTCCAGTCCCTCTTGGGACTGTGTCACGAGTGACCGGGATTGTTTTGTTCTGTCCGTAGAAGCCAGAGAGAAAAGTAGTAATGACCCTGTGCTTTCATAATGCCTGTTATTTGCAAAGTACCATCTACATGGGACCTCCCAGGACTGCCTCTTGGTCCAGGGCCGCCCCGACGTCAACATTTCCATTTAACAGATGAGGAAATGGAGAGGCAGAGAGGGTCAGTGACTTCTAGAAGGTCACTAGCTGGTCAGTGGGAAGTATGGGGCCTCGAAGTCAGGCCGTGCCCTGTTACATCCTGAGCCGTTCCGTCTCTCGGCAGGGCTGCGGCGGCAGTGAGGTGGTCGTGAGAAATCCGGAGAGGGAGCTTGAAGCCCTGGGCAACTTCTGCCGCTCAGGGGCGTGGGGAGTTCTGCCCTGCATTTGTGTCAGAGGCACGCCCTCCCTCGCTCTCCCCATGCCCTGTCTCCCTCCTCCTGGTCTCAGTGATGGAGGGGCGACTGCCCACCCGGAAGCAGGTGAGCTTAGTAAGGAAGACCCCTGGGGTTAGAAAGATTTGGGCTTAAGTCCTGCTTTTGCTGCATATGGGCCTCAAGGATGTGGGGCAGCCGCCTCCCTCTCTTGGGGCTCAGGTCGCCCCTCTCTGGACAGGAGAGAGTAACGTCTTTGTCAGTGGGACTGAGGACCCTGGGGCACAAGCCCCACCTCACACAGAACCTGCCTTCCAGAATCACCTCGGCTGCCTGAGAGCCTCTGTCCTTCATTAAAACCCCGACTTCATCCAGGTGTCGGGAAGAAAAGTGCCAGCGATTGGCTTTTTCATACTGAGTTGTGAATGTCTGCCACCCACTTAGCCTTCCCTGGAGAGAGAAGAAAGAACATTCCTGGCTTGGTGAGGCTCATGGCCTGGAAAGGCCGTAGGAAAACCCAGGACTCCGGTTTCCCAGCCTAGCGTTTTCCACTGTGGGGTAAGCTGACAGATGGTCCTCCTGCTGTCCGCGTTCTCCTCAGTGCAAGGGAAAGGAGCTCTCCTCAAATGCAGGGCCTCTTGGTGGGTAGGTTTCCTCCACCCTGACTGCCTTTGCTGCCACCACCTCCCAGCTTGGGCCCCAGTTCAGGAATGTTTTCTAGGGTCTGATGGCTTCGTGGCTCTCACTGCCAGCAGGAGCTCCTCCTCCTTTCAAGGAAATAGGATCCACCCTGGAAGCCGGAGCAGTAGAAAACACTAAACGATGGGTTGATGGGTTCGTGTGTTCTGTGTCCCCACCTGGACCAGGAGCTCCTGGTGCTTATCCCTGAGCTCAGAGCTTGTCCCTCCACCCCCCTCCTCCTTCCTTCTGCCCCAGACACTCATCCCTTCTTTCTGTGCTCCAACAGAGTAAGCTCATCCCCACCCCAGGGCCTTTGCACTGGCTCTCCTGCTGCCTGACAGCTGCTCTGGCTCCACCTGACACCTCGCCTGACAAGCTGTATGACCCTGGGACCGTTGCTTCCTCTCTCTGGCCTCAGCTTTGCTCATCTGTAGAATGGGGGGCAGTGCCTGTGACTGGGGGCATTGAAGTCGCCATCAGACCTTTGCTCAAATGTTACTGTTTAAAGAGGCCTCCCCCGACCACCTTGCTAAGGTAGAACCCCCTCCCCGCCTCCTCCCCACCCAGCCTCTCGTTTCACAGCGCCCTGGGTCATCACACAGCATTCATCCCTACTTATGGCATATCCTCTCTGTCGCTACTGCTTCCCAGTTTGTCTGCTTGCTTGTTGTTCCCTCCCAGCCGAGCTCTTGGCTTCGTGTTTCCCTGCTGCATCCCCAGAAACTAGCAAGGTGCTTGGCACATACAAGGTGCTCAGAAAAGGCTGGGGACATGTTAGACCTGGAACGAATCCTAGGGTCATCGAGTCCACCCTCCTCCCCTTACACGTGGGCACACAGTGGCTCAGAGAGAGGACGTGCGCTCCCTGTGGACACGTAGCCAAGAAACCGTAAAGAAGGAACCCGGCTTGTTTGGGAGGCCTGTGCCTTCAGGGTGGTGATGACTGGGTTCCGTGAGCCGCCAGCCTGGCCCCTGCCTCCTGAGCCTGTTTCCTCACTGAAGTCTGGGCCCCGGCTGTGCTGGGGTTTGAACTTCCCACCCACCGCGCTGACGCAGATGTGGACAGCTTCCGGCACCGTGGGACGGGACAGCTGGCCGCTGTGGGGAATCTGGGTTCTGGGGCTTTCTCTCTGATGCAGACCTTCTCATCCATCTGTGTGTCTCTTGAAGCTCTGCTGTCTCCCCCACCAGGCCCTCGCTGCCTCCCTTCCCCTGCCCAGGGAGACCCCACCCCGCTGTGTAGGGCAGAGGCCACCTCCCCAGGAGTCAGGGAGGCCAAGGGGCCCCGCCCTGGGAAAGGCTTGTCCTCTATGGGAGGGTTGGAGTAGCGGCTTCTCAGCCCAGAGGGAATTTGTGCTCCCTTCTGAAAGCGACGTGATGGCCCAGCCACTGTCCAGTGTTGAGGACCAAGAGGAAGTGCTTTGTAGGATCAGCATGCGTGTGCTTTAATGGATGAACACGTATGTGTACACACTCGCACACACGGATCGTACTAAGACTCTTCACTGAGGACCAGGCCTTCATTTCAGAAAGGCAGTGCTGCTTTACTGTGGGCTGTCTGGGAGGGACACGTGGCCTTGGTCCTTATTAGCTAGGTGACCCTGGGCAGGTCCCCCATCGTGTATGGTTGTTGAGGGGATTAAACGAGTCAAAACTCCTCAAAGTGCTTAAAGCAGTGGCTGGTGAAGATTATGTAAGATATATGAATACTGGCTATTCTGGTTGCAAAGTCAGAAAGAAGACGGGAAATGTGTTTCCTCTGCTGAGAGTGGAAACCTCGAGTTGAGGGCTGTGGATGAGTCAGTAAGAGCAACGGCCTGGAACACGGGGGGCCTGAGTTTGAATCCTAGCCAGCCCCTAACAAGCTGTATGATCCTGGGAACATTGCTTCCTCTCTCTGGCCTCAGCTTTGCTCATCTGTAGAATGGGGGCAGTGACTGTGGGCATGGATGTGCTTTTTAAAGACTGTCCCACCCCAGACAATGGTTGGCCTCACTGTGGAGAGACCAGTGGCCCACGTTACCCAGGTTGAGCTTGGTGCAGTTCCCGTGGGTCAGCGGACACTTGTACACGTCTCCTGTCTTCTGGTGGCCATTGGTTTCCAATGGAGCGCCCACGACCAGCCTGGGAAGGAAGAGAAGACAAGTAAAGACCAACCCTGGAGGAGGTGCTCCTTGCTGGCAAAGGATGGAACCCGGAGGGCAGTGCTGAGGTGCGGTGGGGAAGGTGAGAGGAAATCCTGGAAGAGTGAGCACATGTATACCCCACCCCCAATGTAGACCTTTGCCTCCCAGGGAGAGGGACACTGCGTATTCAGCATGAAGCCATGGGGTCGGTGACCTACTCAGGATCTAGAGATACAAAGATGAAGGCCACATGGGCCCTGTTATAAATGAGCTGGAGGTAGTCTTTGGAGAAGAGGTCAGGGCAGACATCCTGGAGGAGGTGTGCTTGGGCTGGTCTTCATGGATGATCAGGAGTTTGCTGAACAGTGGGAGGGTGGTAATGCTGGTCATAAGGCAAAGAATGATGATTTTGGAGCCAAGGAGTCTTGACCATGTGTCAAGACTACCGTCCACAGGTAGTGACACATTCCTCACTTTATATGACAGTTTTTCAGCTGGTGACCCAAGGGCTGGGGCATGGTGCACAGTGGTCATTCCTGGCTGCCCCATGCCACTGAGGTTTTGCTCAGGGTGGGCAAGGCAGCCAGTGGGGCTAAAAGGTGGCCAGGAGCAGTCACCCAGCTGGGCCCTCTGCCTTGAGCCTATGCCTCTGTGCCCTTATTTGGAAAGAGGGTCTTGGCAGTTTGTTTTTTAAATTTTATCTTTTTTTAATGCTTATTTATTTTTGAGAGAGAGAGAGAGAGAACACACACAAGCAAGGGAGGGGCAGAGAGAGAGGGAGACACAGAACCTGAAGCAGACTCCAGGCTCTGAGCTATCTGTTGGCACAGGGCCCAGCACGGGGCTCAAACCCACAAACCGTGAGATCATGACCTGAGCCGAAGTCGAATACTTAACCTACTGAACCACCCAGGTGCCCCCTTGGCAGTTGTAATTAGGGATCTCAAAATGAGGTCATCCTGGATTGGCCAGGGGGCCCTAAATCCAGTGACAGGTGTCCTCAGAGGAGAAACATAGAGGAGAGACCCAGAGCGATGAGAAAGCCATGTGTAGATGGAGGCAGGGCTGGGAGGGATGCAGCCACACGCCAAGGAACGCCTGGGTCAGCTGGAAGCTATTAGAGGCAAGGAATCTCTCCGAGATCCTTCCGAGGGAGCACAGCCCTGCCCACACCTTGATTTAAAAAAATTTTTTTTTAATGTTTTTTATTTATTTTTGAGAGACAGAGAGAGACAGCGCGAGCAGGGGAAGGTCAGAGAGAGAGGGAGACAAAGAATCTAAAGCAGGCTCCAGGCTATGAGCTGTCAGCACAAAGCCTGATGTGGGGCTTGAACCCACAAACCGCGAGATCATGACCTGAGCTGAAGCTGGACACTTAACAGAATGAGCCACCCAGGGGCCCCCACACCTTGATTTTAGATGTTTGGTCTCCAGAACAGTGAGCGAAGAGTTTCTGGCCATATAAACCTTGCCCTCTGTGCAGATTTGTTACGAGCCCACTGGAAAGTAATACACCTTGCTTACACGCACACATATTTTGAGAGAATAGTGACCAGTCCCTCCTGACCTGGGCAAGCCCTAGCAGTGCCACCTCCCCAGGCCCCATCCTTACAGCTCCGCTAACCCCCTCTGAGCCTCATGTCCAGCTCACCAGACAGTAGCAACATCGGGGGCGGCCCCGGGAGGCAGCCGGACCCCCAGCGCAGATGTAAGATGCAGCCCTGAAAGCAGGCACGGTTTCCTTCCACCTGTTCACCCTGTTGGCACTGCCTGCCTGCCTCTGGCGCATCTGGAACCTTGTAGGCCCCCAGTCCTGTTCTCAGCCAGCAGCTGCCTCCTCTGCTCCGGCCTGAGCGCTGACAGTGGCCTGAGAACGGAGCCCTCGCAGGGACAGCTGAAGCGCCACAGCTCACACATGGCCCTCGAGGTCTCCCCGACCCTGAGGCACAGGCAGTAGACGTCTGTGGAGCTGAGGGCTCAGGGGCAGGTGAGACGCTGGCACAAGGGGACGGTTCTGGACCCCTGCTGTCCTAGCAGCTCCCCATCCCTGGCAACGCTGCCCAAAGAAGCAATCGTGTCTTCTGACTTATCACGGTAGAGAGGGGACTGCCTGGAGGTTCAGGCTCCCCAGGACTCCAGAGGCTTCTGGTGGTCAGATTAGCCACTGCCCCCTCCCTCCCCCCGGCCCCACTCCTGCCCACTTCTCTCTGAGACCGAGAAAGAGAGTGAGGTCTGAAGTGGGGGTTAACAGAGCCCTGCTTGAAATTAGAGTTTATGAAATAAGAGCTGAGGTTTCTCCCCTGGGAACCAGATAATGACAGATTCTAAATATATCTGCTTATTAAGCATGCCTATTTTTGACCAGCAGGAATTAATTGGACCCATAAAATCTGTTTGTCTAGACGACGTGATTTTTGGCTACTTAATTCTGTGAGCGATTGTGTGGTTAAGGCTGCTCCATTCTTTCCAGCAAGGCAGGGGAGTGGACAGAGAGAGACAAAGACAGAGAGAGACAGAGAGATAGAGATGACAGACAGAGAGAGACAAAGAGAGAGTGGGAGAGGGAGGGACAGACAGAGAGGGAGGTAGGGAGCTATCAGTAGGTGGAGCTTGGGCTCCGACTTGCTCTCCAGGCTGCTTTAGTTTTCAAGGTCAACCTGATACAAGCCCAAGTCTTTCCAGAGGAATGCACTCACCACTGCCTGGTGGGGAGTGCTTTCTGGAAAGAGTGCCTTTGAGGCCCACCTTGTAGGACATTCTGGGAGAACCAGGCACAGCAAGTTGTCCATCAAACCATGGCCATCTGCTGGAAAAGCCATCCCCATGTGTCTTCTAGAAAACATCCCAGCAGCCTGACAAAGTGGACTCCTCACGACTCTGCCCATTTTGTGGAGTGGAACTTTGAGCCCTCAGCGGCCTGCTTGGTGGGGCCCCCAACACAGGAAGAGAGGCCTTTGGGCTGAGATTGTAGGAGTCAGGGTTTCATCCTAGTTTGGCCATGCAGCAAGTCACTGAACTTTCCGGATTTTAGTTTTCTTGGCCATGAAGTGGGGTTAACCACCTGCACTGATCCACACCATCACTGATGGAAGTCATACATGTTTGAAGTCACTGAGAGACAGCAGGGATGTATCTGAGTAAACTCTGCAGAAAGACGGAGTCACGTGTCCTGACAGTGTCTAGTGTGTAACAATCTGGTAGTAAAATCTGCCAAGTCATTGTGACCCCAAACTTATCTCAAGACCGGGCTTTGTCCTGCTCAAAGCACAAAGGCCAGCCTCTACACCCCATCTCCATTTTCCAGACCTGATTTCCTTGGGGGACCCTGGCATGTCACAAGGTAGCAGAGCCCCGCGTCCTGTCCCCATATTACAGATGCAGAAGCTGAGGCCCCAGGAGGGACCTGACCCTGCCCCCCTCCCCCGAGTTCTCCTGGAACAGCTTTCTCTGTGTTGCCCCAAATATTTCTTTGCCGTGAAGTGAGGGCCTTGGTCAGCCCTCTTCACCACTCTTGAGTCTTGCTTGGCATCACGTACGCCTGTCGGGCTTGAGGTTTTGAGGATATGATTCAATCTC
This sequence comes from Suricata suricatta, assembly GCF_006229205.1. Lineage (NCBI taxonomy): Eukaryota > Metazoa > Chordata > Mammalia > Carnivora > Herpestidae > Suricata > Suricata suricatta. The sequence goes on from NC_043708.1 coordinate 105,407,510, forward strand.
ACTGCGAGGGGGTAACTGCCCAAGCCCAGGGAAAATGTTTGCGTCACTGCCGAGACCAGACAAATTGCTGCCCCGACCAGCCCCCTGTGGCCTCAGCCTTATATAGCCATCTGCAGCTCAGGGCCTGTCGTGCCTCTGGGGGCAGGACACCAATCTCTCTGGTGTGGGCACCAGACGGCAAAGCAAACCCCAAAGGTCGTGGTGAGCCCCTTTCCACGGGCCATGTGCTGTGACTCACTGGCTGTGGGCACCGGCATTCTTCTGGGAGCAGGGCTGCTGCGGATGGGAGACCTGGTAGCAGGCTTCGGCCATAGCCCTGTGGGAGCCCCCCCACTCCCCCAAGGCTCTCTACAGAAGCCGGGCCTTGCCAAGGGAGGAGGCCCCCCAAGGAGATGGCCACCTGAGGAAGACAGGTGTGGCCCCACTGAGTGTAGGCTCCCTGGCTCCCAGCAGGCCACGCGCTAAGAGGAGGGGCCTTGGCTCTCCCACAGGCTCCCATGGGAACTCATCCCGACCTCTGTTACCCTTGGCTTCATCCTTCAAGGCAGTTTTAGTCTCTGAACCTTTAAAACACACACTCCTGGGGCGCCTGAGTGGCTCAGTCAGTTAAGCGTCTGACTCTTGATTTCAGCTCAGGCCGTGCTCTCACAGTTCATGAGATTGAGCCCTGCGTGAGGCTCTGTGCCAACAGCGTGGGGATTATGATTCTCTCTCCCTCTCTCTCTCTGCCACTCCCCAACTCTCTCTCTCAAAATAAATACACTTAAAAAATAAGCAAAACGCATACTCTTATCAGAAAAAAGGTAACACATGCCTCGGATGTGTGTAAATTTATATGTAAATTATACCAGTGTGAAACCATCAGTGTGTATATTAAATATCAGTAATCTTGGTGTTTTTTTTCATATAAAATATAAACTTAAATAGAACTTCAAACGTTCTGTTTCTGTGCACCGGTATACTGTCCTGCACATGCCCCGCAGTATGCACATCCCGCCCTGGAGGCCATCCCTTTAAGATTTGGCAAAATTCCCACCTACTCCAAGAAGCCCTCCCTGATCACCCTCCGGGCTTTCCCACATGACCTAGCATGTAATCCCTGCTGCCTGCTGTGGTCAGCGTTTTAGGGTCATAAATCCTGGAGGGATGCAATGTCTGCCTCTGCGTTGCTCCACTAGCATTCGATGGTCTGCAAGGCCCCCGGTAAAGAGGTACCTATTGCCTGATCTGACCGTCTGGCTGACAGTCCGTGGCAGCCAGAGCACCTCTGGGGGCTTCCGGCTTTGCCTCAGACCTAGAGGAGTCCCAAGTTCAGTGCCTGGAAAAAGGGTTACTGAGAAGCCGAGTATTGTCTGCATACAGGGGTTCAAAGGAGAGACCCAGCTTCTGGTTAGAGTCAATGTTCCTTCCTTATCTGGTTCCCATGGATCTCCTCCCACAGTCCTCACTTTTGTTTGGGGAGCAAGGGAACCTGGCCCCACTCCCAGTTCTAGGGACTGAGCACATGCCTCACGCTAGGTCCGTTTTAGCCTCTGGCTGTAGTGATTGAGTCAAGTTCGCCCCAGTCAGTGAATTTCAGGACTTCCTTTTGGACCAAAGGGTTCCTTTTCTCGGGATGCCACAGTACATAGATACTGGAATTACTGACAGTCACCTTGTGGCAATGGGAGGTGTGAGCTGATGCATGGAGAGGGGGAGGGCTGAGACGCAACAAGAGAAAGAGCCCAAGTTCTGATGATACTGTGAAACTCTGGATCAAACTCTACCTGAAGCCAGAGCTGCTGCTGGGCTTTTCAAATATATAAGCAGTACCTACTTTTTACTGTATAAGCCTATTTGGGTTGAGGTTTCAGGTATTTATAACCACAGACATCTAACTAGAGTGTGTAAGGCCAAAAAGCCCCACATAGTTAAAATTACCCTTAGAAATTCCGTATACTACCGTGCTATAAGAGGACCCTGACATCCAAGACCGATGAGATGTGCAGATTCATCTCCCTCAGCTCATGCTCCATCTGGGGCAGAGACTCACTTTGTCGAGCATGGTGGGTGGGCCCTCAGACACCAGGTATATTATTTCCCTCTGGTTGGTTAACTGAGTGCATAAAACCGTCCCCTGGCGCAGCCTTGTGGGAACAGAAATCCTTTTGTTCTATGTGTACTGCGCTTACAACAGCTACTTGGACGGGGAGCTCTGCACTCCAGGTGTTTCTGGTTGCCTGCTAATGGGCCTCGCCGGCTGTCCGAGCTGGGAGGAAACCCGGAGGCTCCTTGGGTCAGTCTCATGATGGACCAGTGAGTCACCGGAAGCCTGAGCAGGGAAAGGCTATGTCTGAGGCCTCAGAGCAGACAGTGGCAGTGCCAGACCGGTGCACGGCATCCTGATTCACGGGGTCATGGTCCCCCAAAGCCTGGGGGTGGGGGTGGAAATCATGGGGGCAGAGGGTAGGGCTCTAGGGGGTCTGGGAAGGCAGATGTGAACAGCTTAGCTCCTTAGCAGCAGAGGGGGTAAGCAGAGGTCATGGGCACGAACGGGCCATCAGATGCTTGGAGAAGAAAAGAGGAAACTTCCAACTGAAGGGCCTGCCCTTGGAGGGGGTCCTGAGCCCAGAGGCCAGCACCAACTGCTGAGGAAAGGCAAGATGTGGGTTTCAACCCCTTCCTGGGCAGCCTCTCTGCAAGACCTGGGCCTTGAGTCCTAGGAAACCCTATCATGACTGATTTTTTTTTTTCATTTTAATGAGTCCCTTTTTAAAAAAACATTTTTTAAATGATTATTTATTTTTTTTTTTGAGAGAGAGACACACACAGAGCATGAGTGGGGGAGGAGCAGAGGAAGAGGAAGACACAGAATCCGAAGCAGGCATCAGGCTCTGAGCTATCAGCACAGAGCCCGACGTGGGGCTTGAACTCATGAACCACAAGATCATGACCTGAGCCAAAGTTGGATGCTGAACCGACTGAGCCACCCAGGCACCACTAATGAGTCCCTTTTGATGCAATTAAGTTGCACTGGATTTTGATCACCAGGACAGCTTTGAGTCTGGAAGGGCAGTTAATATCTGAGGCTCAGAAGGTGATGTGACAAGCCTGTGGAGAGACACTGAGACTCCAGGCCCAGTGCTCTTTCCACCATTGTGAGAGAGGAGCCAGTTCAGAAGGCCCAGCACGAAGAGGGGCTGCCGTCCTGGAGCAGTGGGACTGTCCCCCAGGGGTCTCCTCTCTCCCTCTCCCACCCGTCCTATTCCCTCCCTCACCTGTTCCTCTCTCCTGGCCCCCCTCCTCCACTCAAACCCACGCAGGCCCTTTGTTCCATTTCTTTCCTGGCTTCATTTTCCTTTCCTGAAATCAGATAGGGGCATCAGGGAGGGGGGGTCCACTTAAGCGGCAGAGAGCTCACGGAAACAAAGGAGAGACTATTCCTTTAGTGAAGTCTCTCCTCTCCCTCACTCTGAATGGAAAATGCAATCCTCTCCAGCCAGCGTGAATATGGTGGCTAATGTGTTCAAGATGGGGCTGCGGAAGGGCTGAGTGCTGGGGGTGGGGGCCCTGGGGCTGCACTGCTGGGGGCAGGGTGTGGAGGGAGAGCCCACCTGGGACCTGCTGTTGGGGAGGCGTTGGCACCTGCACGTCTTCCTGGTGTGGTTGGAGGTGCTCATGGTTCCCTGTGGCTCAGACGCCTGGGAAGGCCTGGCTCCCTGGGGGCCCGGAAAATGAAGCTTCTCTGTTGGCCAGCACATCCCTTACTCTCCCTGCCTCTGTCCAACCCTCATCAGAGGTGGGTATTAAACACAAACACATAAACGTGATGATTAATTTTATGTGTCAACTCGACTGAGCTACAGGGTGTCTAAATATTCAGTCAAATGTTGTTCCAGGTATATCTGTGAGGGTGTTTGGAGAAGAGATGAACATTTAAACCTGAAGACTGAGCAGACTGTCCTTTAAGAACGTGGGCGGGCCTCACTAAAACAGCTGAAGGCCTGAATACAAGGAAAGGACAGACCCTAGCCAGAATAAGAGAGTCTTTCCTGACTGCCCTAGAACTGGCACACAGGCTTTTTCTTACTTTTGGACTCTTAACTGAAACATCAGCTCTCCCAGGTCTGCAGCCAGCTGGCCTTCAGACTGGAGCTACACCAGCACCTCTGAGTCTCCAGTTTGCTGATGTACCTTGCAGATCATGGGACTTGCCAGGCTCCATAATCATGGGAACCAACTCCTTATAATAAATCTCTCTCTCTAGATGTATATATATGTATATGTATATGCATGTGTGTATACATGTATATGTGTATATGTATGTGTGTATATATGTATATGCATGCATATATGTATTTGTGTATTACACATATATGTATATGCATGTTTGTGTATATGTATGCATATATATGCATATGCATATATGTGCATGTATAGATTTATGTGTATATCTGTATGTGTATGTATATCATATGTGTGTATATATGTATGTGTGTTATGTGTGTGTGCATACATGTATATATGTATACGTGTATATATGTATTGTATGTGTATGCATATGTATGTGTGCATGTGGTATGTATGCATATATGTCTATATGTATTGTGTATATGTATGTTTACATGTGTATATATGCATGTGTGTATATGTATATGCATGTGTATGCATATGTGTATATGTGCATATGTGTTTATGTATGCATATATGTATATGTGTATGTGTGTATATGTATATGATTGTATGTATATATGTATGTGTATGCATATGCATGTGTATATATGTATATGCATGTGTATGTTTATACAGATATGCACAGGTACATATGCATGTGTATATGCATATGTGTACATAAGTGTAAGCTTGTGTTGTATATGCATATGTGTATATATGTATATGCATGCATTGTGTATATATGTATACACATGTGTTATATATGCACATGTGTGTATGTGTATGCACATGCACGGATATATGTATGTATGCATGTGTGCACGTGTATGCACATATGTATATGCACATGTATATGTATATGCATGTGCACGCATATATGTATGTATGCATATGTGGACATGTGTGTGTACTTACATATATGCATGTGTGTATATGTATATACACATATACATACATGTCCTGTTGGTTCTGTTTCTCTGGAGAACCCTAATACATTTACATAGTGCTTGGTATGTCTAAGGGTTTTACACATATTATTTGGTTTTGCTGACGATCCATGCCCTCATTCATTCCCTGAATCATAAGCATTTCTTGGGCTCCTGCTAATGCACCGAGCACAGGAGCCACTGTGATGAACGTGACACCATCCTGCCTTCAGGAGGTCTCCAAAGGAGCCTACCAGATGAGACAAGGAGGCTAACAGGCCATGACAGCACAGCAGAAGTTCTGCAGCCTCAGCCTCCCTGGGAGCTGGTTAGAAATGCAGCATCTGGGCCTCACCCCAGACCTACGGAATCAGACACTAAAGGGGGGCCCAGCATCCATGTACTAACATGCCTTCCAGGGGACACTGATGTATGCTCAAGTCTGAGAAGCATCACAATCCATAGGGTGACCTACAGTCCTAACTGGGCTCACAGCCCCAGGTCCATTCCAGTAAAATCCACCCTCTTCACTGTTCCTGCCATCACTCTATCAGCTCACTGCCCCTCACCTGCCTGTCCCCACTTTTCCCAGGGCGGCTCTGAATGCTGCACAGCTGGGCCTGTCTCTTAGGGCTCAATTCCAGTGTCACCACCTCCAAGGGGCCTCTCTTGACCACCACTCCTGTCTCACCACCCTGGTTTGGCTTCTCATAGCATCTTCTTGCTCCCTGAAGATGCCTTCTTTTCTCCCTGGTCATCATCCTTACCTCCCAGGAGACTGTGAGCTGCAAGTGGATGAGGACCGTGTTGGTCAGGTTTGCATCTCTAGATATGCCAGCACCCACAAGAGTGCCTGGCACGGAGTAGCTCCCCCAAATACAGCTGTCAGATGAATTAGCCAATCAACTGGCTCATGGGATGACTTTAATCTCATAGCCTGCAATTTGGGGCCACTGAGTACAGGCAGGCCCTCTCTGAACACCTGTTAATCCAGCTGGGAGAGAGAAACAAGTTCTATCAGAGGAGCCAGTACCTGAGACAAGGCTGTTAACTGTGTTGGGTCTCAGTGTTCTCATCTACCAAATGGGATGAACGTTACCTGGGTTACTAGTGCTTCAAGGGTGGTGGGTCCCAGACCTTGCTGGCCATCAGAGTCACCTGGTGGGTTACCAGTGAGGTTCCTGGGCCTCACCTCCAGAAGGTTCTAACTCAGCCAGTTGGGGACAGGGCCTGAGAATCTACTTTGAGAAGCTCCCATATGTGGAGGCAGGATTGGGGGTGCTCGTGGGAAGGATTGCTGAGGAAGCCCTGTGGAAGAGATGAGGGCCCTGTGGATATGTGAAAAGGCACGCGTGCCCCAGGAATTTTTATTATGTCTCGGGATCACGACCACAGCAACCTTCCTGACTGTCCAGGAATGGTCCGGGAATGCTTTTTTTTGTTTTTTTGGGTTTTATTTTGTTGTTGTTGTTGTTTTAAAATTTGTTTTGTTTCTTTTGGCCACAAGAAATACCTACTTTAACACACAAGTAATGCATGCTTGTCTCATGTTCATAGCACAGAACTGTGCAAAGAAGAACACGCAAGGCCTCCCCCTTCTTCCTCACCCAGCCCTCTCGAGATAACTACCAGGAGCAACAGTGGTGCAGAAAACCTTCCAGGCATTTATGTAGTGAATTGAAAAACGGAATGTTCTACATACATGGTTCTGTAGTGTGCTTTTTTCACTTAATTGTTTTATACTTGAACAAATTTCCATGTCAGTATATATCTATGCCACACTTAGACCTGGGCCCTGGGCCCCTGTCCTGGCTCCCACTCTGACCCTTCTCTGACTATGCCCTCCCCTATGGGGTGAGGAGTCCGAGGGGTCAAAGGGACAGCCCACATCCTCCCAGTCTGGGAGGGGACTCAAATCTCCCGCCCAGCCAGCTCAGGACAGACCTCTTTCCTGGATCTTTCTTTCTTCCTTTTTAAAAAATTTATTTATTTATTATTTTTGATGGAGAGAGAGAGAGTGTGAGAGAGCACAGGAGGGGGAGGGGCAGAGAGAGGGAGAGACAGAATCCCATGAGGGTCTGAGGGTGTGAGATCACGACCTGAGACAAGACTGAGAGTTGGATGCTTAACTGACTGAGCCACCCAGTCGCCCCTGGATCTCTCTTTCCGATGGTGGACCCCACCACCAATGGGGTTAGCCAAAGAGTGGCTGCTTGCTGGGGGTAGGCAGGAAGCCAGGATGTGTAGGCTTAGTGTTCACAGGTGCCAGGCCCCTCAATGACCAAGAGAGTGCTGCAGGCAAGAATAAAAGATGGCGGGCCATGGACTGGAGCCTCCATGTGCTTTCTTGACCCAGCCCCCTCAGATGTTAGGGGTGGGTCTGGTACAGATGGACCATAAAGTTCTGCCTCATCTTTATACGGGTTCCCTAGGATACATCTTTATACAGTGTTCTACTTTTCTTCTCAGCCACTCTTGTATGGACGCATCCCTTTTCCTATTGCTAGATGTTCAGGTGCCTTAGGGGCGCCTGGGTGGCTCAGTTGGTTGAGCATCCGACTTTGGCTCAGATCATGATCTCACCGTTCGTGAGTTTGAGCCCCACATTGGATTCTGCAGTCAGTGCAGAGCCCGCTTGGGATCCTCTGTGCCCCTCCCTCCCTCACACTGTCTCTTTCAAAAAAAAAAAAAAAAAGGTTGGGGGGTGGTACTGGGTTGTTCAGTCAATGAGCTTCCGGCTTCAGCTCAGGTCATGATCATTTGGTTTGTGAGTTCGAGTCCCATGTCAAGCTCTGTGCTGACAGCTCAGAGCACAGAACTTGCTTTGGATTCTGTTTCCCTCTCTATGCCTCCCCTACTTGCTGTCTCTCTCTCTCTCTCTCTCTCTCTCTCTCAAAAATAAACAAACACTGAAACCAAATTGTTAAAAAAAAAAAAAAAGATGTTCAGGTGCTTTAACAAAATGTTCCCCCAAAGAGCCTTTCATCAATACTAAGAAGTAAGCCTCTGTGCACAAGGAGTCACGCACAGCAATGCAAGCAGTGGGGACAAAGCCCGTGCACGTTACGATGCCGGCTGGCCTGCGTTGTCTTGGGCACAGAGCCCGCTGACGAGCAATATCACAGATGTTGACTTCACTAGCTTGGCTTTCTGCTTTGTTCCTGGAAACTTCTGGGTCCACCTCCGCTTACATCCAAACAGCATTTTTTCCTAAGTTGCAGAAGAGGGAAGACTGAGGGAAGGTGACCGCAAAGGACAATCGCAACCCACTGGAAGGGAAAATGAGAACTTGACCCACTGACTGAATCGGTGCCCCTCCCCTTCGTACACCCAGATGCCAGTCTCAATGGGGCCACTTGTCCTATTTTTCACCAGACCTGGAAGTTCCCTTTCTGCCTCTGTGTGTGCAGCCCCTCAAATCTAAACTCTTGAGCCTTCTCCATTCCATCCACTCTTCTGTGCCTCTTCTTCCAGGATGCCCTCCTTGATTTCTCAGCTGAATGCTCTCTGTTAATTCCCATAAAGCTTTGTTTGTACCCGTCTTGTCGGTCTTTTTTTTTTTTTCCTCTCCTTTAGATAACTTCCTTCTAGATAGAGGGGAGAGAGAGAGAGAGAGAGAGATAGAGAGGAAGAGAGAGAGAGAGAGAGAGAGAGAGAGAGAGAGAGAGAGGCTCCCAACCACCTTTAAATGTCCCCTTCAGTGTTGGTCAAAGTACCTTGAACATGGTCTAGGCTTCATGATTGTTGAATGAATATGCAATGGGCAGCTGGAGGACGCCGCTCATTTTGCAAAGACAAGCTGGGTCTTCACTCTGCTTCGTGGGGTGTAGCTAGGAGCTGAGTTGTATTGAAATACCCTTGGCCTGGCATTTGCCCAGGAAGGTGGCTGTGTGGTCTGGTGTCAGCGCATGGTGTAAAGACTGCCCCCTCAAACTTCTCTTTTCAAAACGTCCCATGGGGCGCCTGGGTGGCTCAGTCGGTTGAGCAGCCGGCTTTGGCTCAGGTCATGATCTCATGGTTCATGGGTTCAAGCCCCTCGTCAGACTCTGTGCTGACAACTAGCTCAGAGCCTGGAGCCTGTCTTCAGATCCTGTGACTCCTTCTCTCTCTGACCCTCCCCTGCTCACACTGTGTGTGTGTCTCTCTCTCAAAAATAAATAAAAACATTAAAAATATTTTTAAAAAGTCCCATGAACTTGCTTGTTTTTCCAAGTCATCCTCAGAGTTCCTCCCTGCCCCTAGTTTTCTACCAGCTCTTTCCTACAAACACAAACACGCCAATGGTTTGGACAGATATCCTTCAGTGGAATGGGTGGCTTCAATGTCCTGGCAGGTGCCAGTCTGACAGCTCCCCGGCGATTACTTGGTAGAAGGAAAGGGGCCTTGGAAGGAGGTGCCTGTTCTCTATCCTGGGCCGGCCCGTTCCCTCAGGTTCATGGTCAGGATGGTGATGTTCAAACTGTGACTGGCACACACAGCCAGTCCACCCAGGGCTCCACCCAGGGCTCCAGAGCCAAGAGGACAGAAGCAGTTATCCCCATTTGGCTGAAGGAGAAAGCAAGGCCCAGGGAGCCTCAGACTCTCTGGGCCCAGCTGGGCTGTTTGTTATTCCTACTGTGTGCACCACTCGCTCTGCCCGCCATGGGCACTCAGGTAATGGAGAAGGGGGAAGAGGCAAAATAAGAGGCTGCATTTCCATCTGGAGCCTGTTGATATGTTTATGGCTACTTCCCATCTACTCCCAGGTGGGCTGAGGGGTCTGGGGTGAGACCCCTGCCCTCTGTGCCTGCGTCCTCACCTGTGAAATGACAGCTTGGGCGAATTCAGTTCAGAGTCGCTGATGCTTACTCTGAGCGGGGCCCTGAGGACTGAAAGCTGAATGAAGGAAGCACAGTCCACATCCTTCATTTGATTTCCGTGCAGAGGACGGTGCTACGGGCGGGGGCCCAGGTGTGGGGGGCACAGAGGGCACTTGTTCAGCCATCTGGGAAGCCTTCCTGGAGTAGGCGACTTCTGGATGGAGCCTTGCATGGTGAAGAGGTGTCACCAGGTGAAGAGGGATTGGGGCGCATGGGGAGGAATGACAGCTGAGTCCTGACGGGGCCACATTTACGTGTGTGATTCTGATGCACCCGCCATGGAAAAGGCTTCCTTGAGCCAGAAGGGACCCTGAAAGACTGACAAGTCCCTGCCTTCACAGAGCTGGGGGTGGGGTCATCCTCACCCGGGCCATTCATCCCCCTTCTTGCTCCCCACCCAATCTCCCTGACACTCCAAATCCCCACCTTGTTCCCTTGCTTGTGTGGAGAGCTCTACCTAAAGTAGCCAGAAGTGTAGACAGATGGTTAGATGCCTACATGCTTGAATGCCATTGCCTCTTGCCCACCCACCCCTATAAGATTAACCCCCTTGCGCCTCTGCCCCACTTTCCAGGTCCTCTAGATCCTGGCACCTGGCCACCCCCTTGGGTTTGGGCATTGAAGGCCACTCTCAAAGTAAGCCTGAAACGGAACTAAGCCATGAATCCATGAGAACTCACAGACTCCTTATATCAGAGGCCCCAGAGCCTGGCCAGGCATTGGGCTTATCTGGGGATGTTCAAAAGTACCCCCAGAGAATTTGATTTTGCAATGGGCTGGGCTAAGGAATCTATATTCTTTTTACATCTTTCACAGGTAATTCTGTTCTGCCAGCTTTAGGAACTCCTGGATTCTACTATCAGGCGATCACCATCTGTTATTGAAATAACAGAATGCAGGCCACATAGGAAATGGGGGCAGGATGCCCGATCAAGAGACAGTTAACAAATGTGGCGCCTGGGTGGCTCTGCTGGTTAAGCAGCCGACTTGGGCTCAGGTCATGATCTCATCGTTCGTGAGTTCAAGCCCCGTGTCGGGCTCTGTGCTGACAGCTCAGAGCCTGGAACCTGCTTTGGATTTTGTCTCTCTCCCTTTCTGCCCCTTCCCTGCTCATGCTCTGTCTCTCAAAACTGAACAAATGTTAAAAAAAAAAAAAAAAGAAAAAGAAACAGTTAACACTCCTTAACAAACATCGACTTCAAAGCACTTCATACAAACAAGTAAACTAATGCATGCAGAAATGAACGTATGGGGGGCACTCTATTACGTGCCACATGCTTCCTCTGACATTCACATTAAGCCTCTGACATTTATCCTCACAACAACCCTGTGAGAGAGACAGCAGTCCCATTTTATTTATTTTTTTATAGTTTACTGTCAAGTTGGTTTCCATATAACACCCAGTGCTCTTCCCAAGTGCCCTCCTCCATGTCCATCACCCCCTTCCCCTTTCTCCCTCCCCCTTCAGCTCTCAGTTTGTTTTCAGTATTCAAGAGTCTCTCATGTTTTGCCTCCCTCCCTCCCCCTAACTTTTTACCCCCATCCCCTCCCCCATGGTCCTCTGTTAAGTTTCT
>NC_043708.1:105419120-105452408 GCF_006229205.1 Suricata suricatta
TGTCAAGTTGGTTTCCATATAACACCCAGTGCTCTTCCCAAGTGCCCTCCTCCATGTCCATCACCCCCTTCCCCTTTCTCCCTCCCCCTTCAGCTCTCAGTTTGTTTTCAGTATTCAAGAGTCTCTCATGTTTTGCCTCCCTCCCTCCCCCTAACTTTTTACCCCCATCCCCTCCCCCATGGTCCTCTGTTAAGTTTCTCTTGTTAGACCTATGAGTGAAAACATATGGTATCTGTCCTTTTCTGCCTGACTTATTTCACTTAGCATGACACCCTCGAGTTCTATCCACGTTGCTGCAAATGGCAGGACTTCATTCTTTCCCATTGCCAGGTAGTACTCCATTGTATATATAAACCACATCTTCTTTATCTATTCATCAGTTGATGGACATTTAGGGTCTTTCCATGATTTGGCTATTGTTGACAGTGCTGCTATGAACATTGGGGTACGTGTGCCCCTATGCATCAGCCCTCCTGTATCCCTTGGGTAACTTTCTTTTTTTTTTTAATGTTTTATTTATTTTTGATACAGAGAGAGACAGAGCATGAGAGGGAGAGGGGCAGAGAGAGAAGGAGACACAGAACCGGAAGCAGGCTCCAGGCTCTGAGCTAGCTGTCAGCACAGAGCCTGATGCGGGGCTCGAACCCATGAATGTGAGATCTGACCTGAGCTGAAGTCAGAGGCTTAACCAACTGAGCCATCCAGGTGCCCCTCCCTTGGGTAACTTTCTAGCAGTGCTATTGCTGGGTCATAGGGTAGTTCTACTGATAATTATTTGAGGAACCTCCACACTGTTTTCCAGAGCTCTAGCAGTCCCATTTTAAAGCTGAGGAAGCTGGTCCCTAGAAGCCAAATGACTCATCCAACTCACTCAGCTGGCTAAGGGGCAACTCCTTGGCCTCATTCTTCCCGTCTCTGGGCAAAAGAGGGCAGGGCACACAGAGGCCAGGGAGCCTTGAGTTGCATCAGCGAATTATTGGCTAGACAGAATCCTTCGAAGCACTTTCTTTCTGGTTCAAAGCTCAGATTTATTTCCCTCCTCTCCCCTCTGGATCATGAGTAATGGCCCTTCTTACAACACTATTATTTGAGAGGCCATAAAGAAGCAAAGAGGCTGCAGACTCACTTGAACCACTGGAGGGTAGAGGCTGTCATTACATTTTTGGAACCATCCTCCCCCTTGGGTTACAAGATCTCTGGCTCAGTGGTTGGGGAGAAGTGGAGAGGATGGCGCAGAGGGGAGGCACTGCTGCTGAGTGAGGTGCCCAGCGTTGGTCCAGGCCACCGTCCACCACCCACCTGCTACCGGCTCCCTCTGCTGCAGGGGAGCCCTCTCCCATACCTCAGCCCTCATCAACCTCTCCCAGGTGGGGCCACTCTCCCCAGGACCTTTGCCACCAGAACGTCCAGCTTAGGGCTGCCCTGACATTTAGCTCGGATCACAGCCTGACTTCTAGAACCATTCTCCCCTTCTCCGTCTGTGGGTCTGTGCCATGCAATGATGAATCAAAGGCGAGCCCTATCCTTGGGGGCCCATGGCTCCCTTTCCCTTGTTACTCTGTCTTCACTCTCTATTCATTTCATCTCCCCCTCTCCTTTTCTATTTCTCTTGTAAAAAAATTTTTTTTAACATTTATTCATTTTTGAGAGAGAGAGAGAGAGAGAGAGAGCGAGCGAGCAAGCATGCGAGCAGGGGTAGAGCAGAGAGAGGGAGACACAGAATCTGAAGCAGGCTCCAGGCTCTGAGCTGTCAGCGCAGAGCCTGACATGGGGCTCGAACCCATGAACCATGAGATCATGACCTAAGCCTAAGTCAGACGCTTAACTGACTGAGCCACCCAGGCGCCCCTCCTTTGCTATTTCTCTTCACCAGCTTTTCTACAACCCTCCACGTCTGTCTGCAAGATGGGCTCAGGGTGACTCATCACAGCTAAACCAGGAAGAAGTGATTCAAGATGGAAAGTGGCAAGGATATATAGTGATTCCACAGAAAGCACCAGCAACCTTGTCAAGATGGTCTTTAGTCAGTGACAAACTTTTGCCATCGGCCGTGTGTCTGAGGGTTGGAGCTGTGTGGAAAGGAAGAAGAGTCTGGAATCCTGAGGAGACCTTGATTCTTCAGGAGGAAGTCAGGGAAAGCTAGAAGGCACTGTTCTATCCAAGTCTGGGGGAAACAAGGTTCAAGTTAAGTAGTGGCCCATCACAAAAGATGAGTGAGAAAAAGCGTGTACAGCACGTTGATTTGTTTTTATAATTGAATATAACCTTAAAACATGATGATTATAATTGTGTGCTTTAAAAATTTTTTTATTTTAGAGAGAGCAGGGGAGAGGGGCAGAGGGAGAGAGAGAATCTCAACAGGCTGCAAGCTCAGAGCTCAGCTTGCTGAGCTGGATGCAGGGCTCGATCCCACGATCCTGAGATCATGAGCTGAGCCAAAATCAAGAGTCAGAATTCAACCAACTGAGCCATGCAGGCGCCCCATTGTGATTTTCAATAAGGAGTTCTGTTTTTCACATTTTATAGCCTGACCCTGTAGAAGCTCAGGGCGACCTGAGCGGTGACATCTACAGGTAGCCTAGATGATTGGCAGGAGGAGCTTACTGGGCTGCCTCCCTCCCCCTAGTGTCAGTGATGAGAACTGCAGGTAAAGTGCCAATGAGCAATTAATAACCAGTCTTGAAAATTCAAACCTAAGCAAGTATAGAAATACATTCTCAACATGGAGTGAGTTTTAGTATTACTTTGTTCTCCCCTTCACATAGCATCCTTCCCTGTCCTGCGCTGGACCTAGGAAGGATGTTGGGTCTCAGAGCCCTACTGGCAAAGGGGGAAGAGCTGGGGGGAGGGGGGAGAGTCCATAGGCCCCAGTGGGGCGCAGGGAGGTGGTGGAGGGAGAGGATGCTAAGTCAGCAAATCCTTCTGGATTCCCTGAACTGCCCAAGTTAAATTTATTTTCTTTCATGAAGGTTAGTCACCAGGAGAGTTCCCTTTCAATGTTTCCACTGTGACCAAGGCTGTGAGTCTTGCCCCAAAAGCATGTATGTAATGGTTGGCTCCTGCCTCTCCAAGCTGAGAACTAAGGTCCTTTCTACACCCAGAGGACCCGCCTGAGCTCCCTTTCAGGTTGATCAGTTGCCTCTGTGGCTCCCTTACCCTTGCCCACATACTCTTTAAGTCGTGGGTTTCCTTGTGTGGTTCTGGCATTAAAAAAAAAAAAGAAGAGGGAAAGGAGAAGAAAGAAAGGAGGAGTGGAAGAGACAACAAGGCAAGAAAAGACAAAAGTATCTGGGGGCGTGAGGAGCCTTGAAAGCATTTGCTGGCTGCGTCTTGAGCTGTGTGCCACTGGTGGGTCCTCCAGGCCCTGAAGAACCCTGAAGGGCCCCCAGCTCCTGCCTGGGAGGACCACTGTCTAGATGTCCACTGCTCTGGCCTCTGGGGCCCACGCTCCGCCTGTGCATGTGCTGCCTACCAGGGTCTGCTGGATGGCTTGGCCTGGGGGCCTGAGCCAACATCCCCTCCCCTCCCCTCCGCGAGCACAGTTTTTCTCTCTCTCTTCCTCTCTCTGGTGCGCTGGGTGGTTTCATCCTATCCTGGGCTTTGCTTCTGTAGTGATTTATCCTTTAACCAGAATGAGTCATGGCACCGGATTTTATTTGTTCCAAGAGAAAATAGCAGAGGGTATTTATGCACTGCGGTATTGGGACCCTGCTCTGGGGGCCTGAGCCACGAAAAGGGCTTTGTATGTTCTTGGGTGAGATTTCTCCAGCAACAAAAGCTGAGGCTGCCCTAGGCCTGACAACTGTCATTGGCACCGAGGAGGAGCGACAGGCTTGGATAAGACCTGGCATTCTGCCCGAACGATAGTTTTTAGGGCCCTTTTCCTTGAAATCCTCCCCAGACACCAGATCCTTTTGTGGGGGTAGGCAAGCATAGGGCACTAACTTATCCAGCAAAATATGCCCTCAGTGGACACTTCACACACCATCTCCTACTTCTCCCTCAGGAAAACCCATCTGGGCTCACATCAGCATGCCCATTTCGCAGATGAAGAAATCCTGGCCCAGTAAGTGGCTGTGACGTGCTTGAGTTCCCATGGCCTGGGAAAGTGGCTGAGCAGGGAAGGGAGCCCAGGTTTGTGCGGTTCCAAAAGTCTAGACGTTTCCCACAGTAAAAGCCACCCCTGTGTGCCTTCATTTATCTGCCCAGGCAGAAGACCTGCACCCACCTTGAGACTTGCCATAACCCGGAGGGAAGGGGCCACAAACGAGAGACTGGAATCCACAGGGGTGGGGAGAGGAGAGAAGGGGCCTGAGAGCACCCTGGAGCTTAGGCTTGACACCCAGGCTTTGTGCATTTATTCCTCATGGATCACCTTTCCAGTCAACCCAAAATTCTATCACCAGTGGGCCTCCTGTTATCTGAGAAGGTCTGTACAGAAAGGCATTGGACAGAATAAACACCTGACCCAGATTACAATTTAGTGTAAGTAGCTGTTACCTGGTGATCTTGAGACAGGAGACCCAGGATGGTGGGGGGACTAACCCTTTGGCAGTTTTCACCTAGGCACCCAGTGGAGGTGTCACAGGGAGAGGAGTTGGGAGACCTGGCTTCAATCCTGCTTCTCCCACTCACTTGCTGTGTGACCTTGGTGTAGTGGCTTTCTGTCTCTGGCACTCAGTTTCCTTGTTTATAAAATAAGGGGAGCCACCCCATCCCTCCCCAATCCACCTCCACCTCTGAGAATTGGGGTCCACTGGAGATTGCACCAGTGGTGACCCTGTCTTCGGGCTAAGGAGATAGCCCCTCTGTTTGGGGTCTCCACCAGTGGAAGACACTGTCTGCAGAGAGCTCTCTGGGGAGAGATGGGGTATCTACTATCCTATATGGGGCAGGTCCATTCCAACTTTGTCTTAGGGGCTGAGGACGCCTTATTCCTCTGTGAGGCCAGGACTTTGGGAGGAGGTGGTGGTGCTGGCAGGATTTGCACGTAGCCCAGGGGTGGGAGAGCATGTGCACGTAGCCCTGGGCAGAGGGTTTGCCAGGCAGGGTTCTGCACCTCACTCCCCACTACCTCAATGTCCATATGCAGGACAACTGCACAACTCTTTCAGCATCTGACCACATGATCCCTGAGTTCAGTTATTGCAGAAGAATCTGCAGGCCCCCTCAAAGAGACAGGAAGCTGTCTAGGACTCCGTGTGACTCTGGATGAACCAAGCCACCAGGTCTGAGGGTGATGACGGTTATAGTTTAGAGGCTTCTTTTTCCCAAAAGGAAGTTTCTGTTTCCCACCAGGACACCCCAGGAGACTGAGGCACTAGCATGGATCTTCAGGGTCCTCCTAATCCACTGGATTCCCTCTCTTGGCCTCCAGGGCCCTTCCCCCTCACTGCCCTTGTCCCCGTCTTCACAGAAGCTCTACTCCGTCCCCACCCATGGGTGTACACCACAGGCCAGGTAGCACTGTAAGGTATGGCCGCAGGCCAGGTGCAGGGACAGGGCAGATGGCAAGGAGCTGGACTGGGCTCCCTCCCCTCAAGGGTACAGTCAGGCTGAGGAGACTAACACTGGAGGCTGTGCACAGAAGCGAGGGGCGGGCAGGCAGGGTACAGGACAGCACCCTCCCCCCACCCCCTGGCTTTGGCTCCAGACTCCAGTGCTAGAGCGGAGGAGGAAGAAGTGGGGAGTGGGGAGACAGGGATCCGGTGGAGGAGGGGCTGAAGGGGTGGAGGGGAAGAAACACTGAAAAGTCAGGAGCCCGGTAGGAAATCCAGAAACCAGTCAGAGGAAATGGACAAAGAGAAGAAAAAAAAAAAAAAAGGAAAGGTAGAAGGAGGCAGAAGGGCTAAGAGAGATGGGGGGGAGTGCTTAGGGGGTGACAACAATCAAGTGTGAACCGGTCTTCACACACACCCCCATGCAGCCCCATCCCCAGCCGGCTCTGAGCTCGCAGAGTCCCCATTTCCCCACCCATGGGGGCACCTACACCCGGTTCAGGTCATTTTGCTTCTGCCTGTTGTCGTGAGCTTAAGATACTGGGGACAGAGATCTCTAGGACTGTGGTTCTTAGAGTGTGGTCCCCAGACCGGCAGCCCCAGCCACCCCTGGGAGCTTACTGGACGAGTGGATTCTCAGGTCCCACCCAGACCTGCAGACTCAGAAACTCTGGATGTGGGTCCCTCAGGGGACTCTGGTGCCCCTGCTGAGGTTTGAGAACCACTTGCTCCAGAGGAGTGACTACGGATGGTTCACATAAGTTGCAGTGAGTCCTCGTGAAAGCTCTAGACTTACTCTGTGTGTGGAAGTACGCTTCCTGAGTGCTTCTGGGCTCTGGTCCCACAGAGGTTTCCCCAAACTCCCAGCTGCTTCTGAGGCTTAATAGGGATGAGCCTCAGAGTATGCACACCACCCCGTCTGTCTTGCAATTCTCCCCTCCTCTGCCCTCTGTGACACTATACCCCCTTCTCTCTCCCTCCTCCCCACTCCCACCCATGGGCATCCTAGGGTTCTTTCCTCAGCCCCCTCCTTCTCTCTGAACGCTCCTCTGTGAATGTAGTTCTCCCAACGCACATCTGAGTCTGGACCCTGATCTGCCAAGGTGAAGGTCTCTGCCCTCTGCTGCTGGCTGGCCACCTAGAGCCGATGACCCTTGGATACTTGAAACCAGTGGGGCCAAAGCTTAGCTCACATGTTCCCCCAAAGTCTGTCTCCTCTTGCTGGATTTTGCTTTTCTGTGTTTTCATGGTCTTGCCAGTCAGCAAGACTTGCCCCGAGCCAGCCTTCATCTGGTTTCCTCTGCCTCCTCCTCCTCTTGCCTTAGCCCACTCTACTCCAGCCACAGTCTTGGTTCCTTGAACATTCCAAGCACCTTCCTACCTCAGGGCCTTTACACTTGCCATTCTCTCTGCCTAGAATACTCTTTTTCTTTTTTTTCTAGGTCTCCATGCTTGTCTCAGATTTTCCCTTTCCTTCAGGTTTCTGACTGCTCTCACCCTAGTATTGAGGCCTTTCTTGGTGGCCCACATAAGGTGGCAGCAATGTCCCCCAACTTACCCTGCCTAATGCTTCTCCATTGCACAGATCACCATCTGATAGATGATGGGGAAACTAACAATGTGTCTTCCCCCCCGGTAGGAGAAGGGCTCCATCAGGGTAGGGACTTTGCAGTTTTGTTCTCCATTGGATTCCCAGGACCTAGCACCAGGTTCTCAAAGACGATTGGATGAACTATTGGCACTCATAATGCAGGCCCCTTCCTCAAGACCAGCCTTTAGACCCTCCCCTTACCTAGACTTCCATAGTCTTCCCACCAGCCTCCTCACCTCTAGGCTCTCCTCCCTCAGTTCCATCCTCCACATAGTAGCCAAGCTGAGCACCCTAAAAACTACAACTCTGGTGAACCGCTCTCCTGCTCTACAACCTCCAATGGCTCCCCATTGCCTCCCAGATACAGATGCCCGCTCTGGCATTTAGGAGCCTCCAGCATATTCTCCTCACCTTCCCAGGCTTTGTCCTTACTGCTATGCCTTCTGCACCTCCTCCAGCTGTACAGGATGGCGTCCTTTCCCTAAACGTGGCCTCTTCTTTTCCTCCTCCACACAACCACCCACGCTGCTCTCTCCATCTGTCATAGTCTTCTCACTCACGTGCATTCTGCCCATGGAAATCCTACCCATCTGGAAGCCCTCTCCTCCAGAGCCTCCCCCGATTCCCTCCACCTCCTGAGTTTGACATTTCTCCCTCACATGAATTCCCACAATCCTTTCTGGGTGCTCTCCCTTGGTTCTCTGGGTATACAGCCTGTCGTCCTGGCTGGGCTCAGCACGTGTATGTGACTCTGCTAGAGTTGGGTTGTGGGGACACCAGTGCCTCAGTTCCCTGTGAGGCCAGCAGCGTGGCCGCTGGGGAGAGACACTGCCAAGGGAACCCGTAGATTCCAGCCGGTGGGGCTGCTTCTATTCTGGGCCCCTCTGGGGCTAATGGGACGTGGCTCAGACACTTACTATGGCCTCTCTCTTCAGTCTCAGTTGCCTCCTCTGGAAAATGGAGACAAGGCTACTGCTCTTACATGTTGCTCATGTCCCTGAACCTGCACCCCAGTGAACTCATGATGCCCTCTTGTCTCAAATCCCACTGAGTTCCAAAGGGGTCCCTTCGCAGAGCCCACTGGGGCTGTCCGGCTCCTGTTCCCCCAGCGCCCTTGAGGGGAGAGCACGAAATGCTCTGGCTTGCTGCGAGCTGGCGCTTCTCTCCCCAGGGGTGAGGGCCTCACTGACAAGTCGGAAACGTGTGGGGCCCAGTTCTGTTTTTTTTTCTCAGCATCAGGAAGCTTCCTGCTCTTAGGGTGGGGAGGGGGACCAAAGTCTTGGAGAGGGAGGCCTTCTGCAAACCCTACACCAGGGCTTCTGGAACATCAAATGCTCTGAAAAAAAAAAAAAAACCCACTGACTTAATGATTTCAGTGTACATGCATTAAAGTCATATGGATTAAATTTCTCTGAAAATACACAAGGGCTTTAAAAGCAGGGGTAGTGAATACTTAGCACAATAAGAATTTGTTTTCTCTTTTCCTCTTTGTGCGTCTGTGAGTGTTGTTTTTGTTGCCAAAACCAAGGCATGTGGCAAACTGTTCACGATGTCAGGAGCACTGGTGTGCGGCCAGCTTTGCCCAGTGTGAGCCTGGAGTTGGGGGCTTAGTGGGCAAAGGGGACGGGTTAAGGAAATCAAGTGGCATCCCCACCAGGTTTGGCCCTCTTCATTCTCCAGCCGTTTACATCAGGTTCATGTGCCCTTGACATTCAAGGAGGCCCACAGCCTGGTAAACGGGGGCAGACCTCGTTGGTGTCTATGGTGGAAGACACCTGGTGGGTCCCTCTCTGCAGTGGTGCTGGGACCCGGGTTTCTGGGCAGGCGCTGGGGAGTGATGCTGCTCCTCCCCTCAGTGGGGATGGGGAGCCTCACATGCCCCCCTGTGAGAGTCTCTCGGGGAGCCCTGGCCTCATTGTGGGCCCAGGAGATGCAGACCAAGGTGGGCCAGCTCTGCCTTAAGGGCTAGAAGCCAGGTCCATACCCAGGAGGTAGACTGGGTCAGAGGAAGACTCTTGACCAAGCTGCCAGAGGCCCAATTTCAAGGTTCGGCCGCTCGCTCGCTGCAAGCCACTCAGTCCCCATTTGCCCGTTTTCCACATTCACGTTTGGGGTATTCTTTGATCTTGCCTAACACCCTGAGATCGGTAAGTTCACAGCCGTTTTATATACAAACAAACAGAGGCACAGGGAGGTGGAGAGAGCTTCTCCCCAGTTCCTTCTCCGAGCAACAGACTCTGGCCTGCACCCTGTCGCATGTGCCCTCTCTTTGAGCTGCCTCCTGGCATGGAATTGAATCAACACGCACTGCTGGAGCCGTCTCCCGTGCATAATTTCCAGCCAGTGTCCCCCAAATGACACTGGCATCAACCTCTTTTCCTATGATCAACATCCACAGGGTCTTGTGTCTGAAGACAAGTCTTGGGATGCTGCCTCCAGGGCAGGAAGAACGGGGGCCGGGTGGAGGGGGAAGCAGAGGGGGAAGCATCCAAGTTGGATAAGCAGGGCTGTCCCTGCAGCGGGGACAGGGGTTCCTGAAAGGCCCTGTGTGCTCCTGTCCCTTCTGGGTGAGCTGCAGCTCCCTGGGGCCCCAGGGCCTGTCTGTCTCTCCCAGCCCCGCTATGGCAGAAAACAAACGCAGGTCAGTGGCTACAGACCAAGGTGGGCCGGCTCTCTGTACCCACCAGGCCTCTCCTATGATGTGCTCAGATCAGCAAAAGTGTCCAGGAGTCGATTCTCTCAGAACTCTCTCCTCAAGGCTCAAGCTCCAAGACTCCACTCAAACGCCCCTCTTCCGTGAAGCCCTCCAGAGACCTCAGGCACAGGGTTTCTCCTTTCAAACTCAGGCTGGGTTCCTTCTCTGAGCAAGATGCTGTGCTGGCGGCTCTCAGACACAGGGAAATGCAGACAGCGTCCAGAAGAGGGGACACCCCATGGGCCCAAGCGACCCCAACACAAGCTAGGAAGTGATTGGTGCCATCAGAGGGAGAGCTTAGGAAAGGTAAGGCCATTTCAGGCCAGGAGAAGGATCCAGAAAGCCTCATGGAGAAAGTGGCCTTACAAAGATGAACATAGTTAACAGTAGCTCACATTTTGTCTTGTATTGTTGTTTAATTATTTCAAGGATATTAGTGCTGCCTCCTCAAATGGTCTGTGAGTTGTTTGTGAGCAAAACCATGTCTCACTTATACTAATATTTTGCAGAGTCTAGTAAAGTTTATTAACAGAAGCTTAACAAACAAATATTACTCAAAACAAATATAATCTTGCCAAAGCCAGATCCATTTAATATTTTTTTAATGTTTATTTATTTTGAGAGAGAGAGAAAGAGCCCGAGCAGAGAGGGGGGGCAGAGAGAGAGGGAGAGACCCAAGCAGGCTCCACACTGTCAGCACAGAGTCTGACTCAGAGCTCAAACTCACAAACCATGAGATCACGATCTGAGTTGAAATCAAGACTCGGGTTCTTAACCAACTGAGTCACCCAGGTGCCCCCAGTTCCATTTAATGTTCAATCCTTCATAGAATGTACAAAATATGTACCTTATTTTTTGGGTGGTTGAGAGAGTATTAAACCATTAGTCTTTTGGGACACCTGGGTGGCTCAGTCGGTTAAGTGTCTGACTTTGGTTCAGGTCGTGGTCTCACAGGTTGTGAGCTCGAGCCCTGCATCAGGCTCTGCACTGACGGCTCGGAGCCTGGAGCCTGCTTCAGATTCCGTGTCTCCGTCTCTCTCTGCCCCTCCTCCACTCATGCTCTGTCTCTCGAAAATGAATAGATGTTTAAAAAATACTTTAAATCATTCATTTGGTCTCTCAAAATATGTTCTTTTGAGCCTCTACTTATTGCTTAGAAAGAAAGACAATGAAACAGGCAATCACTATCCAGTTTGATAAATGTTATAAAAAAACAAAATACAGAATTCTACGGGGCAACTATTCTGGTGATGGGAAGGGAGGGTCAGAGAAGGTTTCTCGGCAGAAGTGAAATCTCATTTGGTAAAAGAATGTGGACTTTCAATTCTAGCCATAAACAAATTATGAACGCTAGATAAAACACGTGGAACAACTGTTTTCAGGCACTGGACAGCAATCAACGCAGAGCTCCGTAGGCAAAGAAAGGACAGGAGCTAGACCCACATTCACTCCGGTTCTCTCCATGAGGGTGCTTTCCTCAGTTGGGCACAAGGAAAATAGAGCCCAGGGAGCAGCAGCCATGCTGAGTGGAAGAAACAAAGACTGGAGTTGGGGATGAAAGGAGGATTTGATAGGGGCAGGCAGAAGGAGAGAGCCACAGAAAGACAGCCCCCAAAATGCTGCTAAAATGTTCCCTCAGGACTTTTGGCAGACTCCTAAGCTGGGTAGGCCTCCTGTGAGACTCTAGAAAATCTCTTGGTGGGGGAGAGTTTTTAGAGGCTGTCCAGTGCTTGGGAGATGTTGGGGTTCATGCCTGGTCTGAGCGGAGACACTTAATGACTATTGTGGGCTTCCAGTAGTGATCCCAGAAAATCCAAGCCCTAGGAATAAAGACCACACGCTCAGAGGAAGGACAAAACTAGATGATCTCTGCTCTAACCAAGGCCCAAACCAAGCCATGGTAAGATCTAAGGGATTTCATCAGTAATTTAATTGCCTCTCAGAACAAAATATATAATTCTTTATTCTATTCTATTTTAAAATGTTTCTTTATTTATTTTGAGAGAGCGCGTGAGAGCAGGGAAGGGGCACAGAGAGAAGGAGAGAGAGAATCCCAAGCAGGATCTATGCTGCCAGTGCAGAGCTCGATACAGGGCTCGAATTCATGAACCATGAGATCACAACCTGAGCCAGACCAAGTCTGAGCCTCCTAGGTGCCCTGAAAGGCACTTTAAAAGAAAGTAACATAATCTATAGCCTCTACTGTGTAACATTCACAGTGTCCAACATAGAATAAAATAAAAAATTACTAAACAGGCAAAGAATCGGGAAACAGTAACTGATAATCATAAGATAAATAGTCATTAGAAGCAGACTCAGAGATGATCTAGATATTGGAGTTAGCCAAGGACTTCAAACCACTATGATTAATATGTAAAAGAAAATAGACTAAAAAATTAACAAATGGGAGAAAGATAGATGATTTTAATAGAATTAGAATCTATAGAAAAAGAACCAAATTGAAATTCAAGAACTGCAAAAGAAAATATCTGTAATTAAGAATAAATCAGATGCATTTAGCTACATAATATACCTCATGCACAGAGAAACGGAATTCCTGAGAATGTATCAATGGAAAAAAGTGTTTAGAAAAATCATCCAATGAGTATAGTTAACCACATTAACAAAATAAAGGAGAAAAACCATATAACATTGCAGTCTTTGCAGAAAAAGTATCTGATAAAATTCAATACCTATTTACACACACACACACACACATACACACACCCTCAGAAAATTAGAAATAGAAAAAAATTTTCTTAATCTGAAGGTTTCTATAACAAATGAATAAGCTATAGTCAACATCTTATTTAATTGTGAAATACTGTAAGTTTTCCCTCTTATAAAGGAAATAAGAAAAGTGTGTTCAATGTCACAATTTCTATTCAACTTTGTCTTGAAGATCCTGATCATTGCAATTAGGCAATTTAAGTAAACAAAAGCTATGAAGGTTGGAAAACAAGAAATAAAACTATAACCTAATGGTTAAAACGAACCATTATTTAATTGATCTGATTACTTAAAATGATCTGATTGTATACACAGGAAATTCAAAGAATAGTAGAAATATTAGAAATAATAAAGTAATTTCATAATATTTCTGGGTATAATGTAAGCATACAAAAGTCAACCATATTTTTATTTTTTTACATTTTATTTTAGACAGAAGGAGA
This sequence comes from Suricata suricatta, assembly GCF_006229205.1. Lineage (NCBI taxonomy): Eukaryota > Metazoa > Chordata > Mammalia > Carnivora > Herpestidae > Suricata > Suricata suricatta. The sequence goes on from NC_043708.1 coordinate 105,432,078, forward strand.
GAGTATGTGAGCAGGGGAAAGGAGTAGAGGGAGAGAGAAAGAGAGAAAGAGAGAATCCCAAGCAGGCTCCACACTCAGGATGCGGGGCTCAATCCCACAATCCCGAGATCACGACCTGAGCCAAAATCAAGAGTCAGACACCAGCCAACTGAGCCATCCAGGGACCCTGACTGTATTTTTCTATACTACCATAAAAAGATTAGAAAATGAAATACCATTTCATTTTAACTAGCATAAAATATCAAATACCTAGGAGTTTAATTTAATAAAAGACATGCAAGAATTTTACACTGAAAATTCAAAGCACTCTTGAGGGAAGCACTATTAATTTTCTTAAATGGATGGACAAGATATACTAACCATAAGAAAGATTTATAAATTAAATTTTATTAAAGTTAAGATTTTATTAAAGTTAAAAGATACCATTAAGAGAATGAAAAAGCACATCACAGACTAGAAGTTCTTTGCAAAGCTTTTCTCTGACAAAGGATTCATACATGGAATATATTTTTAAAAATTCTATAAGCTGATAAGAAAAAGACACACAACACAATTTTTACAATAGGCATAAGCCACAAATTAGACACTTCACAAAATGGGATACCAAAAAGCCAATATATTTCCACAAAGTTACTCAACATCATTCGTCGCTAGAGTAACCCAAATTAAACTCACAAGGAGATACCACTGGAATGGCTAAAATGAAAAAGACAGATAATACCAAGTGTTAGTGAAAATATTGAGCAGCTCGAACTCTTACATTACCAGAGAAAAGTTGAAATTGGTAAGTCATTTTGGAAAAAGAATGCTTGGCATATCCTACTAAGGTAGCTACATTACCTACCCTTTAACTCAATGATTCTCCTGAGTACATACCCAATAAAAACGAGGGCAGATGTCCATCAACAGACATGTATGAGAATGTTGACAGCATCTCGATTCAAATTAGCCAAAAAATGGAAACACTCCAAATATCCATCAATAGTGAAGTGAATAAATACACTGCGGTATATTGCTGCTGTGGAAATTACACCAGTGACGAGGCATGAAGTGGGATACATTCCAGGATATATTAAACCTCAAAGACACAATGTTGAGTAAAACAGGACAGGTACAAATGCATACTTACAGTACTATATCGTCTATATGAAGTGCAAAACCATGCAAAACAAATCTGGTGACAGTGGTCAGAATAGTGATTACTGGAGGGGCACTGGCTGCGTAAGGGGACACAAAGAAGCTTTCTGGGGAGCTGGAAATGTTCTACATCATGTTCTGGAAGGTGATGACTGGGCCTATACATATGTAAAATCTCACTGAGCTGCACCCTGGAGATCCCGACACTTTACTATGTCTAGTTATGCTCAATGGAAAGACAGTGAGATATGCCTTTAAAAAAAATATGAGAGAATTAGCAGATCAGCATGGTGGGGTAAGGTGGGGGGTGTAGGACAGGACATTGTTGGGGGAGTGAACAGCGTGTGCAGAGAAGGTCAGGAGGGAGAACCGGAAAAACAGAAAAAAGGCAATTTGGCTAGCGTGTTGACTAAAGAAAGGAGTGGGGAAAGTCGAAGAAGAGGTTGGGGAGGGTAGGCAGAGGCCAGATTGGAAGGCAAGCAGGGTAGAACGCTTTTTGCCACTGTTTATGTGGTCCCTTGACTCATCAAGGGCATCTTAGAGGGCCAGGAGAGGCCCGGCCTTTTCCATCTCAGGAAGGAGGGCCTTGCCTTCTGTCAGCTAAAAACCAAGCAGAGGGAGAAGACGAGCGATTAATAGTACATGTGAGGGGCGGGTCTTCCTGGAGTGCTGGAAACGTTCTACAACTGATTTATAGCGATGGCTGTACAAGTTGGTAAATTTGCTTTAAAAAAAAAGAATCATTGACTTAAAAAAATAAACCAACAACCATTGACCTGTACACTTTAAAGGAGTGCTTTGTGATATGTAAAATAGAATCCAATAAAGTTATTTTTAAAGATCAGAGGTAGAGCCTTCCCCCCTCTTGGTTGCCCCTGCCCCCAGAGGGGCCCTTGGGAGCTTCCTGACCCTCTCCCCCTACCCAGTCTCGCTCTTGCCCTACTTTCACCTGTGGTTTAGCTTGTGAGCACACTCACACCCCTCCCTCAGAGACACTCCCCCAACACCTCTCCAAGCAGCCAGGATCAGAGGCGCTGCCCCAAGAGCGGGCTTGCGGGGTCACTACTGCTTCTGCGATGCCCGCCTCCTCTGCTGTCACACAGCCTGCCACCCGTGCTGCTTTCATTCCCATTTCTCAGTGAGACGATCGAGGGCCTGACATGGAATGCTTGAGGTTCCATAGTCAAGGGCAGATGACATGAACCCAAGACAAGAAGTCAAGTCACTGGACGTGAGGGTGTCTACATGTGAGGGCCACTGTGGGCAGCCAATAGACGGCCGGGTGTGGGTGTGTCCAGGGCTGGGTGGGGTGGCAGCTCTCATTCACCACTTCTTTTTTTTTTCAGTGTTTATTTTATTTGTGACAGAAAGAAAGAGAGAGTGTGCACAAATGGAGGAGGGGCAGAGAGAGAAGGAGAGAGAGAATCTCTGCACTGAGTGCAGAGCCTCATGCGGGTGCGATCTAGTGAACTGTGAGATCGTGACCTGAGCCCAAATCAAGAGTTGGACGTTCAACCGACTGAGCCACGTGGTCCCCCCTCACTCACCACTTCTTGCCACTGATGTCATGCTGCTGCACGGTGTAGCCAAAGAAGGCGGCCCTGGAGCCAGCGATGATTCGAGGATTCCTGGTGTCCATGTTGAAGGTGTCTGTGAACCCTGGGGTGGGGAGAGAGGATAATCAGGCCGGCAGAGGATGGGCCCCAACAGCTTGATGGTCCCCACTGGCCGGCTTTGGCTGTGGGAGGAGTACGGTCCCCTGTCCTTGGGGAGCCACCATAGTCCTGCTTGGGGGAGCCCATAGTCTGATGGGAGAGGCCCACCCCCTGCCCTGCAAGAGCCCTAATCTGATAGGGGAGGTGTAAAACCTAGTCTTGAGCAGACCAGGTCTGAGTGGGAAGACCAGGTTCCTCTGAGAATTCCTGGTCTCAGGGTAGGGGTGGGGAGAAGACAGCTCCTTCCCTCCTTCACTACCCCTCCCTCCACCCCCACTTCTAGCTTCTGTTGGTCTCCTCTTCTGTTTTGTCCTCTCTTTTCCCTCCTTCTCCTCCTCCTGTCCCTCCTGCTCCTCCCTCTCTCCCTCCCTCTCATCTCTGTCTGTCAAAGAGTCCAGGACCTGCCTTCCCACCTACTCCTCCCCCCACCGCCCTGCCAATGCCTGGGTTCCTCGTGGCCATGGCTCCAGCTCTGCTGGCTCACCACCACCTTCTGAACCGATTTGCAAAGCTCTGCCTGACTTCAGCTGGTGGGCGGGGGGTGGGGGGGGGTCACTGCTTGGCTGGGGCAGTTGATACAAAGCGGATAAACAATCTCGTAACCTTTTCACCCTTGGCCTCTAAGGTCTTCCCTGTTTGGTTAGGTCACATGTCACCTAACCGATGCCACCTGCCGGAGAGCCTTGGTGTTGAGGCTTTGGCATTGTTGCACCAAATCCCAGGACACAACAACCCACACCCAAGTGGCAGCTGGTTCCCGAGTCTCCTCGCGTCTGCCATCACTTTCCCTCACAGGATCTTGGGAGAATGAGCAATGGGGATTCAGCCCCAAAGGGGTTGAGGCTTGTCCAAGGGTGCACAGGGGGCAGTGGCAGCATCAAGATCTGATATGTCTGCTCTTTGACTGCTTCCCTCCATGAGGCATTTTCAGGGCACGTCTGGCCTTCTTACCCATCATTACTAATAGGAACACCAAACTTGGGACCCATGGGACTTAAGTGGGTGGGATCTTACCATCAGCCCAATCTTTCAGATTAGTGAAATACAAGCAGTGGAATAGAATAGAATAGAATAGAATAGAATAGAATAGACAGACTATCACTGTCACTTCTTTCGTGTGTAGGATGCTTTATGTATTTCAAAGAACTTTTACATATGTGTTGTCATTCTACCTGTAAGGCAGCCCTGTGCTGTGGGTAGCAAAGGGTAGCCTGTGGGACAGGGACTCTGAACGTGAGGCTTGTACCTTGAGCCTCCCACTGTCCTTCCCAGGGACACTGAATCCCTGGACTGAGTGTTTGTGGGTGATGCCCCGGGGCACGCACTTGAGCAAGACCTGTGGTATAAGAACAAGTGGCTTCTCCCACACTTTGGTTTTTGCTCTGCAAATGGATACAGTAGCCAAAAGTTTCATCATTAGAGTCTTTGAATTAGAGTCCCAGAGGGAAAACCGAAACACCTTGGAGTAGGGGTATTAGATAGATATTATCTCCCGTGTCTGTGTCAACTGATTTATTAGGCTGCCTGGGGCACTGCGTTAAGAACGATTCTGAGGTCAAGTCTGTGCACAGTGGGCAAGACGAGAGTGATCGATGAGCAGGCCTGCGCTTGATACAGGCGAGGACGATGGCAGCAAGTCGCTGTGGAGCCATCTTCATATTCCTAATCTGCCACGGGAATTCAGTGTCATGGCCCAGAGCAGGGAGGGGAGATGCCTTATTTATCACGCCCAGACTCCAAACAGACTAATCAGCCTGGTTAGCAACAGGCAGCCCTGGGAACGGGAACCCTAGCCAGGTGAGAACAGCAGGTGGATGGAGCATTGGTTCTTGGCCAGTAAGGGCCTGTCCTGGGAGAGAGAGGGATGCTAGCATGACCTGTGTGGGGCTGGGAGGTGGGCAGAGAGGGGTCGAAGAAGTGACGTTTGCAGATGAGTAACTCGCCCTCTCTCTAGATCCGTTCCAGGAGTGCACACATAACTCACACCCATGCACACACACATACCTACACATATACATTTGCACATGCACATACATGCACACACACATGCTTGTGCACACGGATGCAGCACACAGGCCTGAGCGTGTGCATGCACACGCACATTTACAGGCACAGGCCACCTCGCTGATGGTGTGTGTCACTTTATCTGGCTCCCTGGTGCGCCCCGGGGACACCCCATGGTTTCCCTGGTCCTCTTCTTGCTGTATCTGACCTCAGCAGGAGGAGGTGACCCTGAATAAGGGAAGGCACATTCTGGCTGTCAGGACCCTCCCACCATTTCCAGGCCTGCAGGAGGGTGAGGGCCAGGGAAGATGAGGCCATAAATCATGTCTTTGAGGTCTTCTCACTACCAGTGCTTCTTGTGTGAACACGGCCAGAGAATCCTTCCAAGAGCTGTCGCATCCCGTCGCTCCTCAGCCCCATACCCTCCACCAGGTTCCCACCCCACTCAGTGGCAGCCAGACTCCTTACCTGCAAGGCCCTGCGTGACCCCACCCCGTGCTGTTCTTTCTGCTCACTTCCTGTCCCCTCCCCTCGCTCCGTCTGCTCCCGCCACGCTTTGTCCACTTGCGGTCCTCATGACGCGTCAGACCGCTCTCTGCTCAGTGCCTTTGCCCTGGCTATTCCCTCTGCCTGGAACACTCCTCCTCTGGTCGTCCGCACGGCTCACCCCTCGTCACCAGTGCGTCTGTTGCACGGCTCACCTTTCGAGTCATCAGCGTGTCTGTCTCAGTGCCATCTTAGCCACCACCGGGCCACCCTGTCACTTTTCGTCCCCTACCCCTCCATTTTTCCTGACAGCACTTATCACAAACATATTACATCTTTGTTTCTTGCCATGCAGCTGATAGTCCATAATATTCTTCTGTTCCCTAAGTGGCACGAGACACTGAGGTGCCCTCAGCTTATCCTTAGTGCCTGAATAGAGACCGAGCCCTTGGTGCCTGGTCATAGGTACTGACAGATTGGATGGCTGGGGACCGGGCGCCACGTTGGGCTGGGATGCCCTCTCCCCTCCACGAGGAAAAGGAGAAAGAAAAGGATATTTCCTGAGCGCTGAGATGTCCTAGGTATCTCACCATCTTACACCAGCCCTGTGAGACAGGTATGATCCTACCTCTGAGAGGTTAAATAATTTGCCCTAAATCACTTGGCTGAGAGGAGAGCAGAGCAAGTCCGTGGTCAAATAGCTCAGGGCACTGGGGTGATGTGTTACCCCTGGGAGACCAGGCTTTTATAATGAGGACCCACTAGGGAGGAGGAGTATTCTTTTCAGAGAGGGGCTCTTCCCTTCCTCTGCCCTCAGGGCATACCTCCTCTGCCATGGACTTCTGCTGGGAGAAGGAAATGGAGAGAAAGCTGCCTTCCCTGTATGCCATCTCTCACCTGGGGGTCTGCCTAGGACCAGTCTGGTCTCCCCTGCACCCCACCCCCAGCCTCCTGGGGATAGGATTAGTGAAGCCGGCCACAGGGTAGAGGACAAAAGCCCTCAGGGCCAGGTGTTAAGTTGCAAAGTGCTGGTGCCCTCACTGGCCTGGGCATTTGCTTCTGACGAATCCAAGCCAGCGAACGGGCTTCCTAAAAGTGAGGTCAAGTCTGATGCTCTGACCTCGGCTCCCCATGAGATCTCTGGCCTGCTCCTCTGAGAGCAGATGACTTTCATGCATGGGGAATGCACCCTTCTCAGAGATTTACGGACCCCGGATACCAATAAAACAAAACAAAGTTGTTTTTGATGGGAATCAACAGGACACTTGCAGGGAGCCTGGCCGCTTTTCTACCCGATATTGATGACAAGAGGGTGGAAACCCACAATTCTTGGACTGCTCTTCTGTGGCCTGCAGCCAAAGTCACATCAGTTTTTTCAGATGCTTCTCTGTCTTTTAAAAAACACAAGTCAGTCCCAAGAAGGATGCAAATCACAGCACTGAGCTTGAGCACCACTCCAGCCAGGCTAAGGTGAACGCCGTGGCGCCATTACCAGGTGGTGCCATCCCAGGCTCATATGTGGGGCACGCTGGCCAACATGCATTCAGAGCTACTTTTGGCCAACGGCTCCAAGGGGAGCCCTCACTCTAGCTCAAGGGGCAGCTGCTGGGCTTCTATGCTGCATCGGTCCATATTCATGGCTCACCCTCTACCCAGCCCTGTCCCAAATCCTCCACGCAGCCCCACAGTCCTTGGAGCATCTGCAGACTTGTCTTGTGCTAGTTTTCCTCTGGCTCCCTATGTGCAGTTACCAAGGGCCCCTTTCTGCTAACTAGATGCCCGTTCCTCCCGCCCCAGGGCCTTTGCACTTGCTGCCTCTCTGATGAACTTATCACCATCCAATCTCAGCACAAATGTCACATCCCAGAAGCCTCCCTGGCACCAGGTCTTGCCTAATGATCTCATCGCCTCTTATACTCACTAATAGGAGATGTCTCTTCTTATCACAGTTAATAATTAGAACTGGTATGATAATTTGACTGATGGCAGCCTCACGAATGCCAGATGGGGTCTGTTGACTCACTGCTGTTTGCACCCAGCCCAGGGGCTAGCCAGGAACCCCACTGAGGGGTGAGGAAGACAAGAAGAGAGTGAGGAGCCTACCAGCTAGGGAGAGCTGTGTGGAGGGTAAGCGCAAGGCTGTGACCAGGGTGCATGATGGTTAGACAGGGCAGGGAGCACAGTGGGCTAGGGCCATCTGGAAGCTTCTGGAGCTGTGATCTCAGCCTGGAAGGTTGATGCATACAAATTGGTGAGGCGGCCCAAAGAAGGTAGGCAGGAATTTCTGGTGTGAAGGGAAGGAGGAAAGGAGAGCCTGCCTGGGCTCCTCCTGCCCTCCTGCCAGGCTCCTGGCGGATGAGGCCAGGCAAGGAGAGAGCATGGCTTTTGAGCCTAGGGAGGGCTTGTTAGAAGCCAGGCTCTGGCATTCATTCACTAAGGTGCCACCTGGGGTCAGTCTTTCTGGCTCTCAGTTTACTCATCTATAAAATGGGACTAATAATGCCCACCTCGAAGGGCAGGCAACAAGGCTGAACGCAGTAACTAACCTTTGGCAGTGCCTGGTATGTGGAAACCACTCAATACATCTTGGCTGAATGAAATTGAGTCAAGATGTCCTACCCTCTGGGCTGGTGCGGTGCCCCTGCTCATGCTGTCCCTCTCCCTAGAAGACCTTTCTTTCCTTCTCAAACATCAAGGCCAGGCCCCTCACCTTCTGAGAACCTGCTCTCAGGACCTGTATCTGTTGGCTTCTGCCTGCCTTATTTACCTCTTAGCTTTCTGACTTAGGTACTAACAGTCCCCTCCCACTTAGATTATGATAATCACAAGCACAGCATTCACTAGGTACCTAATACTGTTGCAAATGTTTTTAATTGTCACAATCACCTTTTTTTTATTTTTAATTTTTTAAAGTTTATTTATTTTGAGAGAGACAGAGACAGCATGAGCAGGGGAGGGACAGAGAGTGAGGAAGAGAGTACTCTGTCAGCACAGAGCCTGATGTGGGCCTTGAACACACTTAACAGTGAGATCATGACCTGGGCTGAAACCAAGAGTTGGATGCTCAACTGACTGAGCTACCAGGTGCCCATCATAATAACCTTAAAAATTTTTTTTAATGTTTACTTATTTTTTGAGAGGGAGACAGAATACACGCAGAGGAGGGGCAGAGAGAGAGGGAGACAGAATCTGAAGCAGGATCCAGGCTCTGAGCTGTCAGCACAGAGTCTGACACGGGGCTTGAACTCATGAACTATGAGACTGTGATCTGAGCCAAAGACTGATACTTAACCAACTGAGCCACCCAGGTGCCCCACACAGTAACCTTCTGAAGTGAGCATATTATCATTCTCATTTTACAGGTGAAGAAACTGAGGCACAGCCAAGAACAGCAAAGATGCACCCCAAGTCCTCGTCAGTCCTGCCCCGTGCCTCCTGCCTACATCCAGCCTTCTCTCCCTATCGGCCCACCCCCTTCCATCACCCGAATTCCTCACCCTACCAGTCTCACCCAGGCGTGACCTCCTCCCACTCCCAGCTCCTTAAAAACACCAGTCCTGGGTCCCATGCCCTTAGACCCTGCTCACTAGAGAACTGATTGGTGAATCCCTGTCTGGGGGGACCAAGGGGGCCAGCAGGACGCAGCCAGAGTTTCTTCACCATTCAGTAGCCCTCTGTCTGCCGGACCCAGGCCTCGGCTCACTCCCTAGGCCCTGCTCTGCGTTACAGATGCACCTGTGTAAGCAAACGCTTTTGTTTTCCTTGGACGATGTGCGCTGGGGTGAGGGCGAGGGAGGCGGAAATGTTACCCAGACTCTCTCCTATCATCTCCCTCTTCTCAGTTCTACTTGGGCCCCAAGAATCTTCCCGTCTAAAAGCAAATTGCAGAGAGAGATAGAGAAAGTGGGAGGGAAAGACCCTGAAACTAGCTTAAGCAAAAAGTAATGGTAGAGGGGACCTCTTGCCGTTATGGAAGACAGAATAACACATTCCGAAGTGAGACAGCAATGAGATGCCAATGCCTGGCTGTTCTGTACTGTCTGCATTGCTGTCTCTTCCGCCTGAGCAAATCACAGAGTATGGTGATTGTCGCTCTGCCTCCAGTCATCCTTCCCTTCTGTCCTGAGGCCATTGTTTCAGAGACAGACATCTAAGAAGGCAGTGCCGGGTTTGGGGACGTTGCTGGCAAGGCCTGAGGGCGCTCCCTAATCTAGGCCCCTGTGCCAGGCACTAGTGAGATATAAAAGAAGGGATAGCAGGAGGGATAATGTGGAGCCGTCAACAGAGAAGCTTCTGGTCAGCTAAGGGAGGAAGCCTGCCCTAGAGAGAAGGCGGTCCCAGCTTGGAGTGCCTTCTGGCTCTGGGCGGAAGTGGGGACACTGCGCTTGGGGGGTCCCGTTCCCCTCCTGGAAAGCCTAGTGATTACACGCTCCCTCAGGAAGCCCTCAGGAAGGTGGGGATCTGGGCCTGCTCTTGGGAGCCCCTGGCCGGTGGGGAAAGTATGCAGTCATGGATGGCTGCTTGGACAACAGGGAAACCGCACTGGCCCACCAGCTCCTCGGGGCAGCAGCTCTGCGGGCACTCACGGAGGTGTTCAGCCAACACTTGTTAAGTGTGGGGCTAGACCTACACACGGGGCAGAGGGAACGTCATACATCTTCTCAGAGTCCTAGTGCCAAGACTGAGCCATAGGGAGGATGAGGACTGTCTTCCATCATCTCTTTTTATTCCTAACACAGGGTCTGGCACACAGTAGGTGCTCAGTAAAATATGCTGAACTAAAGTAGAAAATTTAGCTTTGAGGCAAACCACGAGAGACTCTTAAATACAGAGAACAAACGGAGGGTTGCTGGGTGGGGGGGAAGGGGGATGGGCTAAATGGGTGATGGGCATTGAGGAGGGCCCTTTGGGATGAGCACTGGGTGTTGTATGTAAGTGACTAATCATGGAAATCTACCCCCCAAACCAAGAGCACACTACACTGCAGATGCGGTGTGTTAGCCAACTTGACAATAAATTATATTTTAAAAAATTATAAAAAAAAGAAAAAAGGAGGGCACTTGTTGGGATGAGCACTGGCTGTCATATGTAAGTGATGAATCACTGGGTTCTACTCCTGAAACCGATACTACCCTGTATGCTATCTAACTGGGATTTAAACAAACAGATAAATAAGTAAATTTCACATACACACAAAAAGAAAGAAAGAGAAAGAAAATTTTGCCCTGCCTAACAACAGCAAATAACAAACACTATCAAGTATTCCCACTTGACTTTGGGCTGGGCCATAGGAGGCAGAAGTTACAGTGAGTCAGTAGCTCCCAGCTGAGGTCTTAGGGTTCTTGGTTCATTCCTGCCTGTTCACTCGTGCCTCTGCCATCACTGTGTGTGGTGTCTCGCTCAGGCTGGCCCACGGATCCCAGGAAAAGGATGCAGGGCATTCGGTGTGGAGCTGGCCTGGCCACACCCAGCTGATATCGGTGGCCCCCAGGATGCATGAGCAAGCCCAGGCAGACCAGCAGAGCCGCTTGGCTGAGCTTAGTTTAGGTCAGCTGATGCCAGACATGTGAGCTACATAATCATTGGCTACAAATCACTCAGATTTGGGGAGGGGGTATTTGTTACACGGCATTATTATAGCAATTGATAACCAACTTGGTGTAGCTCTTCAAGGAAGGACAGTTGGGGAGGAGGAGGAATAATTTTGCAGAGTGATTGGACAGACATGGGAGAGAGAGGCTGGGGGTCGGTGGGGACTCATGGTTTCTGGGGTAGGAAACTGATCCCTGCCTTCTCAAGGGCTCATGAGGAAACCCAGGGTGAGGCAGGGCTAGACCTGTGCCGAGCCAGTCAGGGAACAGTGTGGCCCAGCCAGCAGGTCATGACTGACCCCGAGCATCAATTCTGGGCTCCACGTAGGATCTGTGCAGCCACAAAGCCACCCCAGCACAAGGGCAATTATTTCCTCCTAACTGTCCAGGCTCATAACCACTACCCTCTTCCTCCTAGACAATTGAACACTTGGGTCAAAGGAATAGCAAATTCGTTGTCGGGGAAAGGTAATGTATTTGGATTGTATTTTTACAAAGGATCTTAGAGATCAACTAGTCTAGCAGTCTCCAAACTTCATTTTTTGGCAGAGTAAATCCCAACATTTTTTTTTTTAACAAAACCTACACGTGAAATGCAGACACGTGAAGTTGAGGTTGGGTTGGGGGCAGAGGACAAAGAGTACCTCCTCACCCACAGTGAGAATTCTAAGACAATTCCTTGGAACCCTAGGGTGCCCTGGAACATAATTTGAGAACCACTGGATCAGGTTTAAGCCACTTACGGTCACAAGTGAGAGAACTAAGGCTGGGGGTGGGGAAATTTGTGCAAGGTCACCAGCTTTTCTTCATACTCATCTTTATTCATGGTTTCTTTTTCTTTTTTTTCTTTCTTTTTTTTTTTAAGATGTTTTATTTTTAAGTTACCGCTATACCCAAGGTTGGGCTCGAACTCACAACCCTGACATCAAGAGTTGCATGCTCTACTGGCTGAGCCCACTAGGAGCTACACCACCAGTCCTTCTGCATGACCTTTCTCTTCAGTCCTTCAATTCAATAAAAGTCCACTCGGGTCTGTGATGTTTCAGGTGCTGTGCTGGGCAGCGGGGACACCGAGGCGGTAAGACAAGACTTGTGTTCTGCAGAGTCTGTAGCCATATGGGTGGGCCGACAGACACGGATGCAGGTCAGCAGAGCCCGAGGAAGAGCTGAGAGAAAGCTGGACCAGGGTGGTGTGATCTGGGTTCTAATCTCGGCATTGTCATTAACTTAGCTGTGTGTCCATGGAGAGTCACTACGCCTCTCTGGGCCTCAGTTCCCCCACCTGTAAAATGTCAGGGTTCTGCGCCCTGCTGTCTGAGGCCCAGTCCCCGCACACATCAGTAAGGTTCGCTGGGGCAAACACACAGCCGGCTTCCAGCTGTCGGCACGCGAGCATCTGTCCTGAATCTTTGCAAACAATTTGGAATTGGAGGCCAGGCAGTGTGGAGGAATGCAAACTCATCTTAATGTCAGCCAGAGCCAAACGCATTTAGGAAGGGAACTCTCCAGGCAAAAATGATCATCGTCCACATTCGCGGGCCAAAGGGAAGGACTGAAGAAAACTGTCATCTAGTGCTCGGCAGTATGCAGGCCTCGCTCCCTCCCCTTGCCTGAACCGTGGAGCCCAGTCCCTAGGGCGTCCCTTCCCTGGCTGTGGCTGCTGGGCACGCCCAGCTGTCAGACGGGTGGCCTTGGTGGGGGTCCAGGCAATGCGGTCGCCTGTCCAAGAAAGCCCAGTGCTGCCCCCATTGCTGGACTGTGCTGCTGAAACCTCAGTGAGGAGGTCTGGAGCGAGTGGGTGGGGGACACCGCGGCTCCCTTCACACCTCTCTTCAAAACTGTGGCTTCCAGGCTTTGGACGCTAACTCCTGGAGTACACGGCTATGTGGCCTTCGAAGGATGGAGGCTTCTCTCTCCCTTGGATCTTCTGGGAATGGGAGGAATGACCCTTCAGTGGGGAGAAATGGCTGGACAGCCATTGCCAAGGTCAAAGGCTAGAGGATGGACTCCCGACAACCAGAACTCAGGAAAGGGAACACGTGCCTGTAATGCCCACCTCCTGAGAGCTGGGATTGCATGGTAAGTGGACCTAGGCTGGGTGTCAGACCTGGGCTCTGCCCTGGGGACCTGGGGGTTCTGAGCCAGTTCTTTCCACCAGGCCTCTGGTGCTCTTGAGCACACCTGCCCAAACTCGGGTCTGTCTCTCTCTTTTCTTTAAATGCTTATTTATTTATTTTGAGAAAAAGAGAGAGCCAGTTGGGGAGGGACACAGAGAGAGAGAGAACCTCAAGCAGGCTCTGCACTGTCAGCACAGAGTGCGACACCCGGCTCGATCCCATGAATCGTGTGAGCATGACCTGGGCCGAAATCAAGAGATGGACGCTTAACCGACGGAGCCACCCAGGTGCCCCAAACTCGGGTCTTTCTCTTGCCAAAGACCGCCCTGTTCTCTGCCTTATTATCTTCTCAGTGTCCTGCTTCTTCGCCACATGACTGCTCTTCTGGATGGACTTCATGTCTCTCTGCTAACTGGTCACTTTCCCCCCTCCATAGTGCTACGGAGTCCCTCCTGTTTCATATTCCTCTGACCACTGTTTTCACCCACCAACCACCGTCCTTCCGGGGTCTACCTTCTGTTGAAGCAGCAAGAGGGAACCTTGGCTCTGGATGGAGTCTCGAACCCTTGTCGCCCCAGGACAGGCCCACTGAGGGAGCCTGGCGCACACACCTCAGCCTGGCTGAGGGATTAGCAAGAGGGGACAGGATGGGGAGTGGTACTGACAGGCAGGAGTGACTTCTTCTGATGAAGTCCAGGGAGAGGAGAGGATTCCATCCATCTGCAGGGCCATCCCCAGCCTCAGACTGGTAGAGCAGGGCAGGGGGAGGCCGTACCGTGTGGCGGCTCCCATGGAAAGGCTGCATCCCTCCCCACAGAATGAGCACACCACTCGTTTCCTGGAGGGATCGCTCAGGGAAATGATGTCATCTGGGAGCCAGTGCGTCCCCAGCCTGCATTCTCTGGCTCTGCTGGCAGTGGGCCGCTCTGGGCGAGCCAGTGGCTGTCTCCTGGGTGGCAGCGGCCATATGTCCACCTTCCCTGGGTGGCAGAGCCCCAGATCCGTACGTACTGTTATGTCCTTCCACACGTGTGAAAAAGCCCACGTCAGCATCAGACAGCTTCCTCGGGCGTACAGGGAGGGGGCCTGGACATTGTCACTGTCTAGGGGCTGGGTTCCCCTTGAGCCCCGCATCTTGAAAAGCCTTCCTGTGTGTCCAGAGGTCTTAACTGGACAGGGGCTTTCATAGTCACAATCCCATCAGGCCAGGCAGCTTCTGACACACTGTCTACACACAAGGAACACTGCTGCACTCGCCTTCCTGCCTCTGCTCTCCATCTCCTCCACCCGTGTGTCTTCTCTTCCTCTCTGCCCTCATTCTGCACCCACCTGCCAAGAGTGTGTGCCCCACATGCCTGTCACCTTGCTCAGCTCGTCCCCACCTCACCGATGCCCCTTCCCAGCTGTCCTGCCTCCGGATCTTCCCTTCCACACCTGAGTGGAGAGTCAAGGGGACAGGGAGCATGCTGTGTCCTGCACCTGCAAGTCCTTGGTGCCTAGTGTTTCACACTGTAGGCACTCGACAAACACGAAGTAGACATATGCACACAAAAGGTTGGGCTTGGGCCTCTCTCACCAATGGGGAAACGGAGGCTGAGGAAGTTGCCTGCTGTGGCCAGGTCTTCTAGCTGGTGGGACATGTTTGGAGCAGGGATCCAAAGGTAGTGCTCTTGTTCCAGTCCTTCCCCGAATCTCTTAGTGGATTCAACTGCTCTTCTCAGAGGAACTACCAACTGCCAGGAATGAGCCAGGTGCCCTTGGATTTCATGGAATCCTAACAGGTGATTAGGGACTGGAGCCCCCGGACAGGGGAAGAAATGGAGGCTCCAAGACTGACTTGCCCATGGCCCAGGTGTTCGTGCCGAGGCCTCATCCTGCCTGCTTCCCAGGTGACACATCCTTTACCCCTCTCGAGTGCCCCTCCAGGTCAGCTGCGTCTGCGAGACAGCAGGCAGGGCACTGAGAGCTCTCCATGGTGGGGTTGGATAAGATCCTCTACTCACATCCAAAGAGGATGCCCTCCCCCTCCCCGGACCAGGGATGGCTCTGTCTTTGAAGCTTTCACTCAGGTTAAAGCATTGCAGACCCTAGGCTAACCCGATCTTTGGTGCCAAAAGGGAGGCCACTATAACCAAGTCACGGGGGTTCTGTCCCTCTTCAGCCCTGCTCAGTGTCTAGAACACAACAGCCTCTCAACGAAGTTGACTGAACAAACTCATGAATGAATGCACATGGATGAGCTTATCGGATTAACCTGATATTCATCTAAGAAGGACCTAAGCTGACGGGGCCCAGGGCAGCCTCGCCCCTGCGCACTGCCCTCTGTCAATTCACCCTCTGCTACAGGCTGGGCGCCGACAGCCACAGAGCCCTCCTGCGCTGGCCTGCCTGCCTCTCTCTCTGGCTCCGGCCTCCTTGTCTCACCCCAAAGCTCAGTTGGTCTCTGTCCTGCTCCTACAGTGTCCTAAAGCTTGCTGACGTGTGACTTATCCCAAAGAAATTTTCTGCATCAGAAGCAACCAGACACAGGCCGGGCAGCCGAATGGGGTAGTAAGGACCCCCCCCCCCACTGCGGGGTGGGGTGCATGGGGGAGATCAAACACTTCCTGGGGTGGGCGAGCTGCGGGCTGAAATAGAGACACTTGGAAAAGCAGCCAGAGAGGAGAGATGGAAAGAAGGAGCCAGTGCTGGCGAGAGCAATGGCTATCCTTTTTGTTTATTTTTTTGAGAAATCAGGAGTTTGCCAATGTGCTGGTTAAACAGATGTCAGGCTCGTGGAAGACAGGCCTAAAAACTGAAAACAGCAAACATCAAACTGAAATTTGCTGTAATTAACACTGTTTCTTTGCCCCCAGCCTTGGACTGCCGTTTCATGCCTTCAGGGAACACATGATCACCTCCTTCAGAAATAAGATTCACGTTTATATGAAAGCCAGTGTATTTTTCTGTGTGACATCCTGTATCCCTTTTTCTAGCTAGGGAAAGGGATCAAAATGGACCTCTTAAGTTTTCAAAGGCTGCCGTGAAGGATATAAAAACACACCAATGTCAATATTGTGAATCTCTGTGTTGCAAGTTCATTTAAAGTATGATAAAGTGGGGCGCCTGGGTGGCTCAGTCCATTAAGCGTCCGGCTTTGGCTCAGTTCCTGATCTCACGGTTCACGGGTTCAAGTCCTGTGTTGGGCTCTGTGCTGACAGCTCAGAGCCTGGAGCCTGCTTTGGATTCTGTCTCCTTTTCTCTCTGCCCTCCCCAGCTCGCTCACTTGCGTGCGCACACTCTCTCTCTGTCTTTCTCTCTCAAAAATAAATAAACATTAAAAAAATAATAAAGTACGATAAAGTTTGGAGCAACTAACCTTCTCCCTGACCTCAAGCTGCCTGGAAAACTGGAGTCAGAGGTGTGACCTGAAATATGCACCTGTATGTCATGGCTGAGCACGTGGGACTTGGGCTGCAGCCTTTCTCCAGTCCCCCCAAACTGGCCCAGGCTCCTGTGAGCCCCAGATCACAGGCGGCCCAGCCCAGCCCCGCCCTCTGAGCCCCATGGTCAATGCCCAGCTGTGCACAGGTATTTTCACTTGAATGTTTCATGGCAGCTCGCTTCCTGTGACCAACAGGTGCCTTTGGCTTTCCCTTCCCAGTGGGCTTTCTCCCAGGACTCCCCACTGCAGGACCTGGAGTCACCAACCACCCAATGGCTTGAGCCAGGACATCAGTCCTCAGAATGTTCCTTCACTTCCCATCGGCAAATCCTGCCAGTTCCGCCCTCTCGATTTCTCTCCAAAGTGTCCCCTCTTCTCTATTTCCTCTGACACCACCCAGACCAAGTCATTCTCATTTTTTTATGCCTGGACCTCTGCAAGAGTCTCTCTCTCTCTCTCTCTCTCTCTCTCTCTCTCTCTCTCTCTCTCTTTTTTAATGCAGGGAAGGATCAGAGAGAGACGGAGACACAGAATCCAAAGCAAGCTCCAGGCTCTGAGCTGTCAGCACAGAGCCCGATGCAGGGCTCGAACTCACAGGCCATGAGATGGTGACCTGAGCTGAAGTTGGACACTTAACCAGCTGAGCCACACAGATGCCCCTTTGCAAGACACTTCTAATTGCTCCCTTAATCCTACTTTTGCTCAGCTCCGAGCTATTCTCTTCATAGCAGCCAGATCCTGTAATCTTTGCACTTTCCTGCTGAACACCTTCCAGGGTCCTCCCATTGCATTTAAGGGTAGATTCCAGACCCTTCCCCAGGGCTCACCACCCCTGCAGGCTCTCTCTGTTCCTGTGTCACAATCTTTATCACTTTCTACTTTCAGCCATAGTGACTCCCTCCCGGATCCTCAAACCCACAGAGTTCTTTCTACCTCAGGGCCTTTGTACTTGCTGTTCCTTTTGTCTGGGACATTATTCTCCAAGATCTTTGCTCAGCCGGCTCCTTCTCAACCTCCACTTTTAATGTCCTGGCCTCAGAGAACTCTTCCTTGACCATGCTATGGAGAACCATTATCCTCTCTCGAAGCCTCTTCCTTATGTCTTTGACAAATAAAGATAATTACAGTTGGTTCTAAGAGCTATTTGCTCACTTGGACACCGTCTCCTCTCCCCCTGGAGTTTTGGTTCCACAAGGAAGGGGACCAGTGACATGCTGGAGAGACCCTGCTCACAGAGCCCAATGTATAATCTTCCCTTTCAGTGACGTCATGGAGGTGGCTTGGGAGGATTCACATCACGGTATTTGGCAAATGCTACTAATAGGGACTCCACTCATCTCATCCCAGAGCCAGAACTGATTGTTAAATATTTACCAGCATTCTACTGGAAGGGGCTGTATCTGTCTGCCTCTCTACCTCATCCTCAGCATCTGGAACAATGCCTCACACACCGTAAGTACTCCATATGCACTTATTAAAAGAGATACGGGGGCGGGGGAAAGAATAAAAGCATCAGGCCCCCAAGAGTCTCATACACTAACCTGCCAACAAGGAGTAGAAGGGGAATGTTACACTTGGAGCTTCAGAGAGAATGAACTTCAGAGTCCTGAAATTTGGCTTTAAACACCCTGGTTCTAATCCCAGCATAGCTTTTAACATGTTTTACAACTTGGATGAGTTTCTTTTCTTCCTGACCCTGTTTTCTTATCTGTAAAATGCACACGCTGCACTAGACGCTCTGTCTCTAAGTCCCTGTGTAGGATTTAATGAGTGTACACTGTTACCATTTTACTGCCTCCAGTCCCCCAGGCACTGCACTACATAACACAACTGCAGAGAGTGCTGTTTACATTGTAGTTGGTTGAGTGATGCAGTGCACAGTCTGCACAGCTGTACGTGGCAGCCCTGCCCACTCTGATCTTGGCCACCGGCCATTTCAAAGAAAGCTGAATTGGACAGTGAGTTCCTCCCTTTCCTGACACACTAACCAGCTCAAAGAGCTCAGACAGTTTGGTTTTGGTTTTCCAGTTCCTAAGATTATTTCCCGCTTGTCATGGGTGTGTGGATCGAGAGCCCTGTGCATCCAGGCTTAGCCCCAGCCCAGGGAGTGTTTGGGTAAAGTAAGAGCAAGACAAGGCTTAGGATATGCAATTTGCGGCAGGGCTTTCCCTCGGAGGACAGGAAGCAGCGCAGTGAGGACCCGGAGAATTGCTGTGCCCGTCTGCCCCTGGTCTTTGAATACAAACTAAAAAAAGGAATTGTGGGGGGCCCTTCCCTTCCAAGCCTGCAGGGCCCGCCCTACAGCGGAGACACCCGCACCCATCTCTGGCTGCACAGAGCTTAACAGAGACCCAGCAGAACCCACGTCAAGCTGGAGGCCATTGGCTAGGCTTGGTGGAGATAGAGGGTACTGGGGAGTGGAAGGGTGTTGGTTCCCTGAAGGTTATGCAGAAGCCCTTTGGGTTTTCCTATATATCAGTTCCTTGTGGTTTCAAAACTATCACAAGTGTCTTTTGTCACTTCCAGGTCTTTAGAAGAGTCAAGGGCTCACGACTCCATCTGGAAAACCAAGGCCTGCCTTGTGAGGTGGTGAGCTCTCTGTCACGGAAGGGATGCAAGCCAAGGAAAACCACTCATCTGGGACACTCAGGCTCCAGGTTTTCTATCAGGCAGATATTGGACACTAAGGCCTTTCAAGAGGCCCCTGAGGCCCAGGACTGCTCATGGACCCGTGGATGAGGAAGGGCCAACCATGCCCTGAAGTTGTTCTAAAACAGATTCACTCTGTATTCAACTCTCTCAGGCCACAGGTGGCCTTTACAGACAAAGCTGACTTCTGATTCAGGAGCGGTTCCCAGAAGCACAGCAGCATAGCCCTCAAAGAGCTTTTAGGATCGTGGAGCCCAAACGCGTATTTTAGAAGTGATTGAATTAAAGTCTTAAGAGGATACAGGGTTCACTCAAGTTTAGGATTGAAGCCTGACCTTGACCCAGAGGTCATCATCTGCAGTTCAAGGCTTTTTCATTACCCTAGACTCAGAGGGGGTGGTGAGAGAGGTAACCCGCCCCCAGGCTTTGGTTTCCACGTCTGTGACATTCAGGCTTGGTTCAGATTGGTCCATTTGGGCCGAACCGTGGCTGGTTTCAAGCAGCCTCTCCTAAAAAATCAGTAAGGAGCGGGGTAGACCTAATATTCTATCAGCCGTGAACTCTTCTGTGTGAATTATTTTCCAATTGGTTTACTGCCCAGCAGGCTGAGCAGAGCCAAGATTGGAAGAAGAGCCTGGGGCAGAATCAAAACCTTAAGCAAGGTGTGAGTTGGCCTTGAGCAGGATGGTGCAGTGCTCCATGGAGGAGGAAAGAGTAGGAAAGCAGCAGAAGGACAGTGCCTAGTGCCCACTGTCCAAGGCGCCAGGCAGCCTTATGGAGAGTGAGAATGCTGCTGGTAAGACAGAGACGCCCACAGAAATATAACCATCACTTTAGCAGTGGTCCAGGAGGGCTTACTGGAAGAGGACGTCTTTCTGGGGCTGCTGGAGCCTAGGGAAGCAGCAAGTTCCTCCCCACTTTCACCTACATCCACTAAGGACACTTATTATGGAAAGGATGGGGGGGTTCCTCTCCTTTCATGGGGGGGCAAAGACTTATTTGGGCTGTCCTCCCTGTGGTTCCTTGCTCCCCCGCCACATCCCTTCCCCACCCCCCAACTCCAGACCCGCCCCATGCTCAGTAAAGCTTTGATCTGGGCTCTGGTTCCCCATAAAGCTCTCTTCACACACAAGAGTAGGGCACCCCAGGCAGACCCCTCTTGCCTGGTCCACTCTCATCAGCACTGGGGACCAGCCCAGTGGGGCCAC
>NC_043708.1:105452508-105466459 GCF_006229205.1 Suricata suricatta
AAAAAATTATTAGGTGAAAAATTGTCAGTGTGGTACACAGCTGCAGCTAAAGTCTGGTGAGTGGCACCTAAAAAGCAGGGAAGGGGATGCCTGGGTGGCTCAGTCGGCTAAGCGTCCGACTTCGGCTCAAGTCTTGATCTCACGGTTTGTGGGTTTGGGCCCCGCATCAGGCTCCATGCGGACAGCTCGGAGCCTGAGTCTGCTTCAGATTCTCTGTTCCTCCTCTGCTTGCACTCTGTCTCTCTTTCTCTCTCAAAAATAAATAAACATTTAAAAAAATTTTTTTAAAAACCAGGAAGAGGTGTGCTTTGAAGTGAAAGCCCAAACCTGGATTTGGACCCTGGTTCTCTGGTTTGGTGGCAATTGTGAGACCTTGGGCAAGTCACACAGTCTCTTGGGACTGCAGTCATTGGCATGAGACTGCCTGGGTTCAAATCCCAGGTTGTGACTTTATCACCCGGGTGATCTTGGGTAAGTTACTTCACACTTACATGCCTCAGTTTCTCATCTCTAAAATGGGGGAACGAGCACCCCTCTTACAGGATTATTGGCAAGAAGAGTGCTTAGAGCAGAGTCTGATTCCTGGAAGCCCTCTATCAATGTTATCAGGCATTACTCTTGCTAAATGTAATAAATCAACATTTATTCAGTTCCTTGACCCTGCTGGACATTTTGTGGTGATCAGTATCATCTCTAATTTTTCACACTAATCCCACATGGTAGGCATTATCATTTCTATTATATATTCTAGAGAGAGGAAGTGGCTTGCCCAGGATCACACACTTAGCAAGTGTCAGGGCCGGGATTCAAACCCCAAGTCGCTGCAACATGCCCTTCAGATGAGCCTCGCCGGAGTCAGACTCAGCCTCTCCACCTGTAGAATGGATTTCACATCATCTCCTGGGCCCCCAGGGCAGATTCTTGGCTGGCGGTACCCAGGGATTGGACCATAACCTTGGGTCTACCATTAGGTCCCTGCCTTCTTCCTTGGGCACCGCCAGCTGCTTCCCGGGTACTAAATGACATGGTCGCATCCTGCGGTACATGGATGATGTCTGAATCACCACTCTTTTGTGGGAAACGAAGCATTTTAAACTTGTGCTCTCCCCGCCTTGTTTCCTGGGAAGTCCTGTTATATACATAGGTTTGTACTGTGTAAAAACAAGGCCTTTGTCACATCTCCTCATGTCCTGAGTCACAATAATAACGCCGAATAGCCTGGGGCCAGCTGGGCCGGCCTGGGCCGTCAGCTGTGAACTGATGTGCCCCTTTCAAGGCCCTCGTCCCCTCAGGAGCCCCTCTTCTACCTCAGCAGCCCACCTGCAACTGCATATCGCCTCTTCTTGTCTGGACAGAAAGCTTTAACCTAAAAACAACCGGGCTTGGGAGTGTCAGGGCTGAGTGCAGGCCCACGAGGGGCCTGGCCTGTGAAGAAAGGTGACTGGAATGAGGGCGATACTCAGTGGGGATTAGTTAACGGGACTTCAGGTGGTTGCAGGCTTGAGTGAATTTTCAGACTGATGCATTCATTCCACAACTATTTTCTGCTGGTCTCCGCCAGCCAGGCACCACTCTGGTCCCTGGGAGACAGAAGTAAATACAACATACACGCAGCCTGCTCTCCTGATTACATTCTGTGGGAGGAGATGATCGACAAGGTGAATAAATAAGTAAGTAGCCATGCTAAATAATGAGAGATGCCTCAGAGAGACCAAAGCAGGGAGGGTGATATGTCCACGCGTGCACGCAGAGGGAGGCGGACATTTTTGTCAGGGGTGCCATTAAAGGCTTTCGTGAGAGGGTGATGTTGGAGGAAAGGCCTGAAGGAAGTGAGAGACACTCTTTGGTGAGGGGCACTCCAGGCAGAAGGAACAGCAAGTTCAAAGCCCAGGAACCTTCCAGAGACTGTGAGGGTGGAACAGAAGGAGCAAGTGGGGGAGGATTCAGGATGAGGTCAGAAGCTGGATCAGATGGGGCCTCTTACTCAGAGTGAGAAGGGAGCCCTGGAGGGTTTGGGGCAGAGGAGGGACATGACATGATCTGACCTACATTCCGACAGCATCCCTCTGGTTACTGGGGGTGGGGGGATTGAGCCTCAAGGGGCAATGGAGGAGGCAGGGGGAACCCTTACCACCAGCAACGGGAGCCTTTCTGGGTCCCCCCCTTCAAAGCAGCCCACAGACAGCTGCCGGCCTCCTGGTCCTGGTCCTCCAGGCTGAGCGAGCGGAGACGGAAAGGCCGAGGGCAGACTAGAGCTTCCAGAGCACTGATGATGCAGGGCCAGTGGACAGGCTGGGTGTGGCGGGGAGAGCTAGTTTTGAGATGAGCAGAACGCAGGCGCATCCACTCTGAAGTGGGAGAAAATAGAAGGGACCATCTTGGGGACACTTTGGACACATTCGGGACAATCGGCAGGGCCTCTTCCTGAGCCTGCCAAGCGTCGCTGCCCCTGGCTGGCCTCACCGTCAGCAGCAAGCACATTCCACAGCTGATGTTTGGCTTGTGGTCTGGCCTGGCCCTCTCCTTGGTTTCTTCTGCTCTGAAAGGCTTTTAAAATCAAAATCTGGGTTCTCTTTAAGTTTGGGGCATGAATCACTGCTTCTGGGCCTGGGCAGGGGCTGGAGGCCGGGAGGCCCCATCCGTGGGTGCTGCCTCTCACTTAGGCGTGTGTGTGTGTGTGTATGTGTGTGTGTGTGTGTGACCAAGCACGTTTGTGTGACAGGCTTCCAGTCAAAGCACTCAGAGCCGCACTCGCCTCTGAGCTCCTGGCCAACATTTCCAAAGGCCTGAGGGCCCCTCCACCAGCCCCAAGAGCCCCACAGTCAGCAGGTCTAGAACAGATTCGACTTCCCCCCTCCAGCCTCCTCTATGCAGGCCACCGGTGCCGCCGGTTGGTGTCCCTGACACCTCTCCTACCCTGGTGACCAGGCCCAGCTCCATTCTGCCCCTCCCGGCCTCGCTCCTCTTCCTTCATCTCATTCCTTCTCCATTAGGTTCTGGTGCCCCTGGGTCACTACTGTGTCCATCTTACCATTCCACCTGCTCTCAGTTGTCCTGTCCCATTCACCCTCCTCTGGCCCCCAGAACTTCTCAAAACAGATTCCAATATGCCACTACCCTCCCTCAAAAACCTTCAATGGCTCCCCATGTGCCAAATCCAATGCCTTAGATGGCATTCAGGTCCTCTCTCAGTGCCTCAGCCCTGAGGCTGTTCCCTTCTCTCAGTTCCCCACGGCATACACTCCAGCATCCTGCTGACCGACGTCAGGCCCTTTGCCTAGATACACTCTCTACCCCTCCTGCATTTGCAATCTCTTTCCCAATTCTCAAATCCCAGAGTCTTTTTTTTTTATGTTTTTATTTTGAGAAACACTGTGAGCAGGGGAGGGTCAGAGAGAGAGGGAGACATAGAATCCGAAGCAGGCCCCAGGCTCTGAGCTAGCTGTCAGCACAGAGCCCGATGCAGGGCTCAAACCCACGAACCATGAAATCATGACCTGAGCCGAAGCTGGAAGGCGGACGCTTAACCGAGTGAGCCACCCAGGCGCCCCTCAAATCCCAGAGTCTTTTATCTGTAGTCTTTTATCAATAGGACTTCCTCCCTTATACTACAGTTACTTATCCGAAGGCTCTCTCTCTCTCTCTCTCCCACTAAACCACAAACTCATTAGAGGACAGGATGTATCTCTTGTCTTTCACCCACGAGAGCACCCAGCACAGGGCCCAGCTCACACAGACCCCTGTCCTAGGACCCCCTGGGGGTACATGTATAGAGAAATGTAAGACATCTATCTTGCCCTTAAATACCTTCCTGTTTATTTGAATAGACAGTTCTGACATATTTAATACATAGTAACCAAACATCTACTGTGACACCTGGTGAGAGCTAGGGACACAGGGACTAGTAGGAGATGGGGTCTCTGCTTTTAGTCCCCAGTGGAGGAAGATGTTCAGCCAACTGCAATACTGTGTGGTCAGTAAAGTGCAGGGTGTCTGGAGATCAGGTCTCCAAGGTCTGAGTGGGGGGCTGAGTGAGGCTTTCAGGGGGAACTGGAACCCAAGGGGAGACCTGAGGAATAAGTGGGAGGCAGCCAGGAGAAAGGAGGAGGTAGAATGAGATGTAAGGAACAACATGACTGAGGGCCAGAGTGAGCTGGTGTGTCTGAAAAACTAAGCTCGGTCTGGTGGGGGCGCTATAGGAGGGTGTGGGTGCTCGTGCATGTGGTGCTGCTCCGGGTGGGTCCTGAGCACCAGGATCTGGTTAGCTCAAATGGCAATTGGGAGCCACTGAAGATTTTAAGCAAGGGAGTGACTACTTTGTGTTTTAGCTTTATTTTGGCTGCTGTTGAAATAGTTCTGATGGAATGGGGGTCAGGGAGACAACGAGGCATGAGTGGGGCTGGGGCCTCCAGGAGGTCCCAGGGCCCCCCTGCTCTGCCCCTGGCTCTCTCTCCCTGATGGACCACCCCTTTCCCACCCCACAAGGCTTCGCTTTGTCTGCGTCCCGTCCTGAGTCGGGCGCTTTGTTCACTTGAACACTGACAACAGGTTCAGCAGGGCCATAGGGTTGGAAGGATGCAAGGGGGCTTTGCCTAACCCCTGCTGCACACCTCCCATCTCGCCCCCACCCTCCCGGCATTCCATCTGTCCGTTGGCAGTTCTGACCAGGATCTTCAGTACATCAGTGTCCTCGAGCCCCACTTTGGCTTTTCTAGGCTTTCCGTTTGGGACCCAGTGCCCAATAGCTCATGGCTTTGTAGGAGACACAGAGAGGGTCCTAAGGATCAGTCCCCCACCTGCCAGCTCCCACCCCCAAACTCCCCCTTGTGTTCAGCCTCTCAAACTCTGACACCAAGCTGGGTTTCCGGCCCAGCCGGGCTATGAACCCTGTGCCACTTCAGGCTGGGGTGAGGGGTGGAGAGGTGGAGGGTGTGGACTGGAGGAACGGGGGGTCCGGAGACCTGGTTAAATCTTGGCTTCACCACTGGCTGTTGTGGGGACCCTGAGCAAGTCACTCCCTTCCCCAGAGAGTGTTTTCTCTTCTGCTTCACTGGGCACCGGGCTTAGATTTCATCAGTGATTCTCAGCGGTCGCTGCCCATTGGAATTACCGGGGAGTTTAAAAAAACTCGACACTGGGCTTGGGCAAAGGTTTTGTTTCACTCAGGCCTTCATTCCCTTGTTCATCCAGGATGAAGGACCCTGGATTTGCTGATTATCTGCAATTTCACGACAGACCAAGGAGGGTGATGCAAAGTGGGCTGAGAGCCTAAGGACTGTCCCCTCCTAAAGTATCAGCCCAGCAGGACCCCAGCAGTGCAAGTACCCGTGGCTGAAGAAAAGCCAGAAAATTCCAGTTTTGGCCTCATGCATTCGCCAAGGTGGCTTCTCCAAAGCCCAACGTCAAATGCTTGAAGGTCCCCCCCAAAGGTTCTCAACACGGGCTTGGGCCAGTAGTAACTGGAGAGAGAAGTTCTTTTGATTTCCATGGCTTAAAATTCATCCCAGAGGCCTCACCGTGCCTTTAGAACTGCTCCATGAACACCCCAGCATGCATGGGCACCGGCACCCGGCACGAGCCCTACAGTCTATATGTGATCTGTGCCTTCCTGCTCCCACCATGGTCCTTGAGGAAGAGGCTGTGCCTTATCTAGTTTGAAATCCCTAGAATCTGGAGGTGTAGTGGGGGCTCAGCACATGTGAGTCAGATGGACAAGCCACGCAGTTTCTTCATTGTAAAGTGGGATCATGGTGGCTTCTTGCCAAATTATAGGCCTGAGAGGAGAACCCATGAGCAGGCTGACTTCGTGGGTGTACAACCTGAGCAACTGGTCAGGGCCCTGCACTCAGAAGGGCTTTCACTCCCATTAATGCTCTGCGGTGGCCATCCTGGAATTCTTAATCTTCTTAAACCAGAGGCCCTGTGTTTTCACTTTGTACTGGGTTCTGCAGATGATGTAGCTGGTCCTGCGTGTGTGGGAAATAGTGTGAATAAACCTAGAGAAGAGCTCTGCCTACAAATTATTTATGGGACTTTATGATTGCCACCGATTACTGGATCTGAGAGGCTATTAGCTCCAGGGAAAGACCAGTTCTGGTAGAGGAAGAAAAAATGGACACTGCTTTGTGACCTTTCTGGTAGGAGGAGAGGGCAGTGGTCTGAGGGTCTGGGGATGGCCAGGCTGAGAGGGAGAACTGTGGAGACTGGGGACATACCCAGAGGTCTATAGAGAGTGATTTCAATGATTTTATCCCACCTGCCTGCCGGAGACGTAGCATTTCTACCATTAGAATTTCATTCCTTTGACTGAAGCCTTGCTTGCTCCTTAAATTAGGTGTAGCAAACTAGATTCCTAACTTCATCTTTGGCCAGAGAACCTACCCCCGAGTTCCCATGTGATCTTAGGAAAACTTTTAAGAGCCTCAGTTTCTCCACCTACCTAATGGACATACTAGCCATAGCAGGGCCGCTAAGCCTCACCTGGCCTCTCCTCATTGATAGAAGGAACACATGGAAAGGCTCATCAGAATCTGCACCCACTGGCTCATTGTGTGTATTTTCCCCCCATGGCCTTCCTGAGGTACAGGCCTCCCAATCTGCAAAGAAACAGGCTTAGGAAATCTGCAGGCTCAGGGTTTCTGGTCGTCTGGCCCAGCTGGGTGATGCTGCTGGAGGGAGAAAACGATCAACCCCAGCTGCAGAGGCAGGAACCCCTTCTCTGTGTCATGCTGTTTGGAATCCTGGAGCATGTTGCTATAGCAACTCACCTAACTCCCCCCACATGCCACGTGGGAAAGCCTCTGTCTGCTTTAGCGCATCACCCAAGCCACAGGCTTCGCTAACTTACGGGATAAGGCCTCCATCATCCACAAGGGCCGGAAGATGGGCTGGTTGGCTGGACGGCGTGAAGGCAGGTCCCCAGCCTCAAATAGTCAGTCTTCCCGTTGGTCTCTGCACCTGACACTTCACCAGCAGCCCCCTGTTCCTTTAGCTCAAGGTACGGTGCAGTTACAATGCAAATCCCTTCAGGGAGGACACATGAAATTACCACCGCTCATTAGTGCCCTTCAGCATGAGCAGGTTTTAAGTAGGGGAATAGAAGCAGAGAATAGCTCAGCCCAGACCCGGCGGATGGACTGGAGAGGGAGTCTGGGGGCGGGTGGAGTGGTCCAGAACACAGGACACTTGGGGGCAGGGGGTGGAGAGCTGCTCTCGGCCCTGAGCTGTGAGGCAAGGGAGGGAGAGCGGGGCTTACATTCTGAGACACCATGTGAGCATCGCTTCTCGCAGGCCAGCACCTTGACCGAGAGATCGGTGTCTAGCTGAGTGTGAAGAAGGGAGTGGCCGGCCACTCCGGGGCTGGTGCCCTTGTGCGGTTGGCCATTTGAGCGCCGGTGTCATTTTCCCTGAAGACAGTCCCTTCAGCTTTGGGGTCAAACAATCCTGACGCTACCTCTTACTCTGTCAGCATGACCTTGGATGAATCAACAAACTCCTGGCAGGTGTTCTGGTGATTGCAGTCGAGACTTTGTCCAGTGGCAGCAGGGCGGAAGTGAGACGTGATCAAGCGCTTAACACAGTGGATGGCACCAATCAAATGATAAATGGTGGGAAGGGAATACCTGCTACTGTGAACTGACGGCTTACTGGGAGCCAGATGCTGTTCAAGGCACTTGATATGAAGGAGCCACGTACAGACCACCTAACATTTAGCACACATCAGCCTGCGATGTCGCTCTCCCCATTACACAGACGAAGAAAAACAAGGCCCAGAGGGACTTATCCGGGGTCAGCGGAGAAGCAAAGATCTGAACCCAGGCAGGTGGGCTCCCAGGCCACGCGGGGGGTGATTATTGTTGCTGCTCAGGAAGTGTGTGGGTGAACAATGAAACAGGGGGCAGAGGCAGGGGGCAGTGTGACCACCCTGGCCTTTTCCTCCAGGTGCGATTTTATTTACGTTGTGACTCAGCTCATAAAAACATGAAGAGTGTGAAAGCCCTTCATGGAATGTTTTGGGAGGTTCTTTAACTGGGGCTACAAGATGACCAATTCCAGTCTCTCACCTCCCCTTCTCCCCTCACTGATAATAAGCCTCTGGGCTTTCAGCTAAGAATTTGTAGGGCTAGGATTTACAGGATGGGGGGTAGGGGTGGTCCTCAACTGGACCCCAGCTCCCTCTTGCAAGCACTCCACACTGAGGGCATGGGGGTGTCTTTGCAGCTCTCAGTGCACAGAAGATCATTTCAAATGGCCATCAGCCCTTGACGGTAGCCGCAGTTCAGTGGCGGCGGCAAGGGGAAGGGGCATTAGATGGTGAAGATCGGCAGAAATACAATTTTGAAATGTGTTAGTGCATGTTTAGAACTTGTTTTGTAGCAGGCCCTCTCTGAGTCAGTTGGAGGCCATCATATACTTCAACATAATAAAGGCCACATAGGACAAATCCACAGCCAATATCACACTCAGTAGTGAGAAGTCCTTCCTCTAAGATTAGAAACAACACAAAGCTGCCCCACCTTGCCACTTCTATTCAATGTAGTATCCAAAATCCTAGCTACAGTCATCAGACAAGAAAAGGAAATAAAAAGCATCTCAACTGGTAAAGAAGTAACACTGTCAGTATTTGCAAATGACATGATATATAGAGACAATCCTAAAGACTCCACCAAAAAGCTATTCAAATTAATAAATGAATTCATTAAAGTTGTAGGATATAAAATTATTATTCAGAAATCTGTTGCATTTTTATACACTCATAATAAGCTAGCAGAAAGAGAAATTAAGGAAACAATCTTATTTGCAATTGTATCTAAAAGAATAAAATACCTGTGAATAAATGTAACCAAGGAGGTAAAAGACCTGTATTCTGAAAACTGTAAGGTGTTGATTTAACAGACTGAGGATGAACCAATTAGTGAAAAGATGTAGCATATTCATGGACTGGAAGAATTAATAGAGTTAAATGTCCACACTACCCAAAGCAATGTACAGATTCAGTGTAATCTCCATCAAAATACCAATAGCATTTTTTGCAGAACTAGAATAATTCCAAAATTTGTATGGAGCCACAAAGATCCGAATAGCCAAAGTGATCTTGAGAGAGAAGAATGAAGCTGGAGGTATCACGATCCCAGATTTCAAACTATACTACAAACCTGTAGTAATCAAAACGGAATGGCACTGGCACAAGGATAGACACATAGATCAGTGGGACAAAGCAGAGAGCCCAGAAATAAACCCATGGTATATGGTCAATTAATCTATGACAAAGGAAGGAAGAGCATACAAAGGGGAAAAGACAGTTTCTTCAATAAGTGGTGTTGGGAAAATCAGACAGCTAGATGATAAGAAAGGGAGGGAGCAAGGGAGGGAGGAAGGAAGGAAGAGGAGAGGGGAGAGAAGGAAGGAAGGAAGGAAAGAAGGAAGGAAGCCCTTTCTTACACCACCTACAAAAATAAACTCAAAATGGATTAAACCCCTAAACGTGAGACCTGAAGCCATAAAACTCCTAAGAGAAAACATAGGCAGTAAACTCCTGGACATGGGTCTTAGCAGCATTTGGGGGAGTCTGTCTCCTGAGGCAAGGACAACAAAAGCAAAAGTCAACAACTGGGAATAATCAAACTGAAAGCTTTTGCACAGCAAAGTAAACCATCGCCAAAATGAAAACCATCCATGTCTACTAAATGGGAGAAAATATGTGCAAGTGATATATCTGGTAAGTAGTTAATACCCAAAATATATAATGTCATTAAAAAACCATCTGATTTTAAAATGGGTAGAGAAACTGAATAGACACTTTTCCAAAGAAGACACACAGATGGCCAATGGGCATATGAAAATATGTTCAATATCACTCATTAGCGGAATGCACACCAAAACCACAATGAAGTATCACCTCACATCTGTCAGAATGGCTCTGATCACAAAGACAAGAAATAACAAGTGTTGGTGAGGATATGGAGAAAAGGAACCCATGTGCTATTGTGGAAATGTGGAAAACAGTATGGTGGTTCCTCAAAAAATTAAAAATAGAACTAATTTTTAATAGTTCTGAATGATCCAGTAATTCCACTATGGAGCATCTACTCCCCAAAGTGAAAACACTAATTCAAAAAGATATATGCCTTCAAGCAGCGCCTGGGCGGCTCAGTTGGTTGAACGTCTGACTTCGGCTCAGGTCATGATATCACGGTTCGTGGGTTCGAGCCCCATGTCAGGCTCTGTGCTGACAGCTCAGAGTCTAGAGCCTGCTTCTGATTCTGTGTCTCCCTCTCTCTCTCTGTCCCTACCCAGCTCATGCTCTCTCTCTGTCTCTCAAAAACAAATAAATGTTTAAAAAATTGTAAGTAAAAAAAGATATATGTCCTCCTTTGTTCATTGCATCATTACTTAAAATAGCCAAGATATGGAAGCAACTTAAGTGTCCACAAGATGCGGTATGAGGATGCAATGGAATATTACTCAGCCATAACAAATAGTGAAATCTTGCCAGTCACAACAAC
The DNA here is from genome assembly GCF_006229205.1 of Suricata suricatta. Lineage (NCBI taxonomy): Eukaryota > Metazoa > Chordata > Mammalia > Carnivora > Herpestidae > Suricata > Suricata suricatta. The sequence continues at coordinate 105,463,014 of NC_043708.1, forward strand.
ATGGATAACCTCTCGAGGGTATAGCACTAAGTGAAACAAGTCATAAAGAGACAAATACCATATGATTTCATTTACCTGTGGAATCTAAAAAACAAAACAAATGAACAAACAAAACAAGACAGAAATAGACTTATAAATATAGAGAATAAACTGGGCTGCCAGAGAGAAAGGGAATGGAGGGGTGAACAGAAGAGGTGAAAGGGGTTAAGAGGTACAAACCTCCAGTTATAAAATAAATAAGTCATGGAGATGAACAGTACGGCCTAGGGAATCTAGTCAATAATAGTATAATGGCTTTGTGGGGTGACAGGTGGTAGCTACACTTGTCACCGTGTGCATTTCATAAGATATATAAATGTTGAATCACTGTATTGTAACCTGAAACTAATATAATACTGCATATCAATTAGACTTCTATTAAAAAAAAAAAACTACTGTTAAAAAAAAAAGAGCCAAGCCAGCTTCCAGCTCAGAACATAGTTTTGTGCTAAGCTATGAGGAAAGAGGATGGAAGGGAAGTTCCCCGCTGCTGAAGGAAGCTTCCCCTACAGGAGGGGAGAGAAAGAGCTTCAAGGAGGTCAATGTGAAGGTGAGTCACTGTCTGAGTTCCATAAGGGCCCACAGCTCTGCCTGGGTGGGCTGGGACAATGAGAACGGCAAGAAGATAGACATCCCATCTCTGGGGGTCCACAATGGGTCCACATGGGCCGTAGTGAGTAAGTAGAAAGAAGGTGATACTCCACTGCTCTCTTAGGGGTCCCAAAGGCATGCATGTGGAAGGGTCCAGAAGCTCTCAGCTGAGCGGCTTTGCTGACAAGCTCCATAGCTGGAGAGCAGGGCTTGTCTCTTTTTAGTCTTTGCACATCCATGGTGCCTAGTACCGTGTTTTTTTCCAGACAAGGTTTTTCTGCTGTATAAGATCCTCTCCCCCTCCCCCCCCCCCAGGGACACACAAGGGCCATGCTGCATAGTATGGCTCTTCTCCACTCCACAAAATACCACAAGACACTCACATCGACTTTATGATGGCCTCAATGGGAAAAAAGAATCCCCTAATTCCCATTATGATCAAGATTTTGGGCCAGGTCTTTAGGAGACAGGCTGGGAAAGTTTGGGGCCTTGGCATGTATGTCTTCTCCAGTACCCTAGCACCTAGCACTTCCTTTAGACTTCTCTTATGGACTTGAGTTTGACAAATACATCCCTTACAAAATGGTCAGTACCTTGAGTCCTGCTCTGCTGCTGCTGGAGAATAAGGACAACCTTGAATGCTTCATTTGTGCTGGAACTTTCCAAGCACTTTACTCACACTTACTCATTCCATCTTTGGATAACTCTGTAAGTTCTATAATTATCATCCCCATTTTGGAGATGAGAACGCTGAGGCACAGAATCATTTAGTAATTTCTGAGAGCACAGAGTCCTAACTGGTGGAGCCCAGACCCAGGCCAGTGAGTGAGATCCCCAGGGATTTCACCCCCCCACCCCCCACTGTATTTGATCTCCCTGTGCCTTTATGGAGGCCGGGAGACAACAGGTGCTCAGTAAAGACTGAGTTTTAAAGAATCATTACTCATCAGCCCTTATTACAGATGTGTTATGATAGAAGCTTCTGGATCTGTTTTACCTGGATGTCACCCCCCCCATTTTCTCCCACTCTCTCTTTCTCTCTTTCTAGTTTTGCCCACCCACCACCCTGCCCACCTGACAGCAGAAGCTCTGGCAAGACAGAGGATCTGAACTCATAATGGCTTCAACGTGCACTCACTCCCAACTTGGCCTGTGACAGGTCCCCTGCTCAGCCAAACTGTGCCGTCACCAGCCGGCAAGCTTCCTGGTGATCCTCACATTGAACCCATGTGAAGGCTCCATTGGGAGACTGACATCAATCTTGCTCTGAAGCCAGGGAAATGGACCCACCGCCCCCAACCTTGCCAATTTTCAGAGTCCAAACTACAGTCACCTTTATGGTTTAAAATATCCATTTTTTCCCCCTTTAATTAGTCCCAGGAAATAACACTCTAACATGCAAACAATCCTACTTGAAGGCCTCTCCACTCTCTCCATACTCTTACATGATTCTGTTGAAATGCTACCTCCTCCCTCAGGAAGCCTCCTTTGCTAGCCCAAGTAGAACTGAACTGCTCTTGGGTGAACTGCAGCCCTTAGCTTTTCTGTGCCTTCACTCCCTAATCCCTCTATTTAGCTTCCCCAGGCCTTGCCTTATTCCCAGCTCCAGGCAGGACCCAGACTGCATACGGACTTAGTCCCCACCCCCAGTTTCTTGCAAGCAGATGTCGTTCCAACGTTGATTGATATGTTTAATGAATCCCATATTTTAAGAACCCAAACTGACCATACATAACTCGAGGGTGGTTTTTCTCCATTTAAAGGGAATTCTGAGTCACAATCCTGTCCCTGTCCTTTGCCCCGCTCCCCTAGCGACGCCCCCCCTCACGCCATTCCTGCTTGAGTAACAACAACATTAACAACCATTGCTTTTGCCCCGCTGTGCACCAAGCCCTGCGTTAAGAACTTTTCTGACACTGCCTCACTTAATAATCTGGAGATCGTTATGAACTCAGTCTGAATTTCTATCTCCATTCCACAAAGAAGGAAACCTGTTGGAGAGACTGCATAATGTGCCCAAGACTGTACAGCTAGTGGGGAGCAGAGTCAGAAAGGAAACACTCTGATTCGAAGACTTCACTCTGAGCTTCCAGAGCTCCAGACTTTCTGGAGACTCCCAGACAGCCACTCTATCTCAGCATCCGGTGGGATGGTTCCCCCTATCCGGAGTGACCCAAAGGCACACTCCCTTTTCCTATGACTGGATCTCCCCGTGATGTGAAGACAGTTCCTGGAGTTATCTTCGCTCCTGTCTAAATGACCTAGAGTGGACTTCACCTCCCCTTGCAGCCGGTTTCTAAATGTGTGCTGGCCTGGTGGCAGCTTCCCCCCCTGTCCTCCCCAACACCCTTTTCCCCCAACAGCTTAAAGCGGCGATCTTCGCTTCTGGCTCTAGGATCTAGACGGAAATCCATCAGCCTGAGGCTCTTTCAACTATAGGCCCTCCCAGAGTCTCCGCTAGACACAGATGGGCGGGGGGTGCACTTGTTTCCGCGGTTCCCTGAGACCGCGGGGAGTGGGCCCGGGCTGGAGGGTCTCCACCTGTGCACAGCGACTGTGCCTTCCCCGCTGCCCCCGCATCTGACCCCGGAACCGCTCCAGCCCCGGCCCGACCCATGCGGACGGGGAGGCGAGTCCGGGTCCCCGCTGGGGCACTCCGCTGCGCAAAGGAGACGCCCCGAGAGCCGTCGCCGCCGGCAGAACCGCGCCGCTGGCCGTCACCCTGCGTGGCAGGTCGGGGCGGGGCGCCGGGAGTGGACGAGCCCGGGCCAGGTGGCCCCAGTGCGGCGAGCCCAGGGCCGGCCGTGCGCCCCGCC
>NC_043708.1:105466559-105472333 GCF_006229205.1 Suricata suricatta
CGTGCCGCGCCCCGCGCGCCGTCTCCGCTCCCCGGCGCCCCGCGCGCGCCCCGACTCCACCTCTGCCCAGGAGGAACTCCCCAGAGAACCGGTGCGGCGCCTCCCTCCACACCCCGCCACTAAATAAATGCCAAGTGTCTGCAGCAAAAGTGGTTTATATTCCCGTTTTCCCAGAGGGAAGAGGTTCACAGAACACTGGCCGAGACTCAGGTCTCCCTTGGCCCGGGGGAGCCGATGTCCCTCCGGTTGGCGGGAGCTTGGAAAGCAAAGGCTCCGGTGTTTCTTTTGCCCCTAGAATGAATGCAGATCCCTGCTGCACCTCCACTCTGTCTGCCCTTCCAACCTGAGGCACCCCAATGCAACCAGGCCGATCGTGCGCCTACTTTCACAAGTGACGCTCTTCTTTGGAAAGCAGCCACCTTCCTTCCCAGCAGTTCAAAACCCCTGACAGCTAAATCCAATGCACGTTTGTTGCACAAACTTTAAATCAGGCCCTGGACCAGAACCAGTGAGTGTAGAGGCTGGCCCGCCCAGCAGGGGAGAGTTGAGGCAGAAGCAGGATGGTGGAGGTGGTGAAAGTGAGGGCACAGACCCCACATCACTTTCTCAGGAAAGCCACCCATTACCCCTATCCCCACCCAATCTCTGTCCTCACCAGGTCAGGTCCCTAGGAATGTGCTCTTTCTCCCTCTCTTTTCTTCAGTGTACTTAGTAAGTTGGTGTAATCATTTGATTAACTTTTCTCCCCTTGTCCTGACTGAAAATGCCATTAAGGTAGAAATCTCTGGTTCACAGCTGAGTACTCAGCCCTCAGCACCAAGGAACATAGTAAGTGCTGGATGGCTGGCTGGCTGGCTGGATAGGTGAATGAGCAAAGGTGATGTGTGGGTGCCCAGAAGAATTTTCTGTCTGGGAGGGATTGGAAGGGCTTCCCAGCAGAGTTGACATTCAGACTGGATCCTGGAAGATTGAGGTAGGTTCTGAGAAGAACCAGGTTCACACGAGTTTAGTAAAAGGCGTTGTGCCTGCCTTCCCAACATTGCTCTCTTCTTGCTAGGATACCCTGGTTTTTATTTCAGCACCCTTACCTCTCCCACTTAGCCACAGATGCTGGGGGAACCTCATTCCACTCCTGCAGGGTGTGTGTGTGTGTGTGTGTGTGTGTGTGTGTGTGTGTGTGTGTGTGTTGGGGGAGGTATATGTGGTTTAGGCTGAAATGAATCCATGTATTACCACACCCTGGCCATTTTTGGAGAAAGGGAAATGTGACAAAGGAAGGTTTTGGGGGAAATAAGCTTTCTTACTCTTGGACAAGGACCCCTAGAATGAATGAATAAATGAATGAATGAATGAACGAACAAACGAACAAACTCTTCTCTCCCTTCTGCTACTCCCACATCCCCTCCCAGTCTGAGACAAAGAATCATGTAGGCCCAGGAGTAGAAGGGGTTGGTGAGGAGAAGGGCGATCTGTCTTGAGATGGCAGGATGGAGAACCCAAGTCCACGAGGGTCTGATTGAGCCCCTAGGACAAGCCACCCTCTCCGCCCGCTCCCCTGAGGACTTCCCGGTTACATGACCAAGGCGTCCCCTTTATTGTGTAAGTGGGTTTGAGTGAGGAAGACTTGAACCTAGAGCATCCTAGCTGGTGACAGTTATCCGAGGAGCTGCCCGCCACCTCCTGGCCTCACCCAATTTCAGGCTTTCTCTGGTGGTTCTCACACTCCAGGTATTTGGGGTCGCTTGAGGCACTTGTGAAGACCAAATACTGCTCACTGAAGGAGCTCCCTGTGGTGGGCGTGCTGCTGAGGGTCTTTGTGCAACCATTCTGCTCCTCTGTCCTTCGTTAACACCCATGGTCCTCACCAGGGGCATGCAAGTCCCGAATAAAACATGGGTACCTTTCCAGAATCTGGTAGGGTGGGGAGGGGGAGAGGTGTGTCCTCCCTCTTTCAACTGCAAAACACACAAGGGAAGCCCATGCTGGAGGTGCTAGCAGTGGACCTAGTGTTTATTGTTGTAATCACTTTATTATTTAATCATGTATTTTAATAATTTATTATTTAATTATTATTAAGCATTATCTAAACTGCACCAGGCAGTAGTGCATGGGTGACAAAGGCACAATGCAGATTCAGTCTGGAAAAACTCAGAGACTCCGATAAAGGGTTTTATGGGAGCTGGGATTTGAGTTGAGCAATGGTAGTAATAATACTAATCCTTTCCATGTAGGTAGCATATTTATTTTTCTTCAAATAATTCACATACCATGAAGTTCACCATGCAATTCAGTAACTTTTAGTTTCTCCACAAGGTTGTGCAAGTATTACCACTAATTACATCTTCATGATCCCCAAAAGAAACTCTAATCATTAGCAGCCCCTACCCATTCCCTCACCCAAGTCCCTGGAAACCACAGATCTTGCTGTTTGTATGGATTTGTCTATTCTGAACATTGGAATCATGCAAGAGGTGGCCTTTTGCGTCTGGGTTCTATCACCTTGTATGCAAGGTTCATCCATATTGTAGCAAGTATCAGTATTTCATTCCTTTTATTGCTAAATAACATTTCACTGCGTGGATATACCGCATTTTGTTTGCTCATCAGGTGATAGATATTTGCCTGTTTCTACTTTTTGGCTATTATGAATGATGCTGCCATGAACATTGGCATGCAGGTTTTTCTGTGAACTTATGTTTCAGTTCTCCTGGGTATATACCTAAGAGTAGAATTCTGAGTTGCATGTTAACTCCACGGTTAATTGTTTGAGAAACTAATAAACTGTTTCCACTATGACTTTTACATTCCCACCAGCGATGTATGAGGGGTGTACATGGTGTTTTACCAATTTTGAAATCATCCTTTCCACAACTTCAATCTAATTTAATGCTCACAAGAGCCCTGCAAGGAATTATATTCATTTTTATAGATAAAAAGACTGTACTGGCGAGGATTCTCTCAGCTGCAAGTAACAGAAACTCTACACAAAGTGGCTCAAGCAGAAAAGGCAGTGTACGGGCTTCTGTAGACAGGAAGTGCATAGATCATTGCACAGGTGTGGCTGGATCAAGAGTCTCAGGTGAAACTCTTGTCTTTTTTCCCCTCTTCTCTTAGTTTTGCTTCACTCTGCACTCCTTTCCTGCAGCAGACAGGATTTCTCTGCCTTCTAGGAAGATCTAGGCAGCAGCCCCAAACTTATACTTTATAGATTCTAAAGAGAAAGCGGCAGCCTTCCCTACTATATCCAGGAGAGAAGCCCAGGGTTTCCGTTCACGCCCGCTCCAGAACCAATCAGCATCTAAAGAATATGGTACTATAATTGGCCCAGTCTGTGGCACACGCCCAGCCCTGAGGAGTTGGGAAGAGAAGGGTGCTCTGACTGACAGCCCCAGCAAGGCGGCATATCATAGAAGAGTTCTCTAAAGGAAACAGATAAAGGGGAATGACAAAGTATGCCAGGCAGAAAAATCCATAGTTGCCAAGTCCACTTGAGAAATCTAAGCAGCAAGGGAGTCACCCAAGATCCCACAGCATCTGTGTGACAGAACTGGGATTCGAACCCTGACATTCTGCCAGTGGACTCAGAACTCATTACCGCTTCACAGCTGGATGGGGGAAGCAGGTGTTTTAGACCTGGACTGCATGAGCATGGTTAGCACAGCAAGGTCTTGGGGGTGGGATCTCTGGTTCCCAAGCTTCCGGTCTGAATGCCCCCCTTTTGGGGGGGAACTCTGACTTCTCTAAAAGGGAAAGGTAGGGGAGATGCCATCCCTCCAAAGGAACCCAGGGGTTCCTGAGCACTGGGTCAGCTAGGACTCACACAGTCTTCTAGAAAAGCACTTAGGACAATCTGATCTGCTTTCACTTTGGAGGACACCTCTCTCTCTGTCTTTTCTCTACGTGTTAACCTCTGTGACCTAGTATGCCAACTACCCTAGCTTGCCTGGGACCTAGAGGCTTCCTGGGTTGCTGGCCTTTTAGTGTCAAAATCGGGACAATCTCTGGCCAACTGGGACAGACTGGTCCCCTATCTCTGTCTCTCTTGGACCTTCTGCCTCACTTTCTTCAACGTTCCTCTCCAAAACTCCTCTCCCCTCTCCCCCACCAGGTGTCTATCTCCTACTCTCTGGTTATTTCTTCCCACCCAGATATGGCCTTTCCTCCCTGTCCCTTGTCTGTTAGTTTTTGCTTAGGAAATGGAACTCTTTTTTTCTTTTTTTTAAATGAAGATAAACTTAAGCAAACTTACAGTCACTAGGAAGGCTCATGATCTGCCAAAAAAAATGATATAATAAATTCCAGTGCAAAAAACAAAGTAGAAAAGAGAGCTACAGGACTGTTTTTGTTATCTGCTGTTCGAAGGACACGTGTCACTGTTCTGGGCCAGTACTGGGCTGATGGGAAGGTGATTGTGTTTGTCACACACACATGGCTTTGGGTTTCAGTTTGTCACGCCAGGTCTCTCCTTGCCGGAAGAGTGAAGGGGGTCAGCTTTGACTAAATGTGGTCACACCAGTAGCTTATGTTTGCCTCAGTCACTTTCCACTTGAAGTATAAAGTCCAAACCAAAACATTGGCAGATGCCCCCATCTTCCAAATGCCGTGCTGGGGCTTGATCTCGGTCCCAATGCCAAGGGTCAGTGATGGGGATTCCTACTGAGATACAGCCTATACCGAATCCAGGAAGCTATTTTCTGATTTCCATTTCTCAAGCCACAAGTATGTACAGTATTTCGCAGTAAAGATATCAAAGGGAAGGAGTAAGGCCACAATACAAACAGACACGCAGGATGGATGAGGAAACATCCTCTTGAAGAAAAATGTCTCGCTTGGAGAATACAAATTGCCTTAAAAGTCTTGAGGTAGCAGTCAGCATCCTGGTTGAAAGGCTATTTCTGATGCAGTTTAGATGAGTGAAGCCTTTGACCATGGATCAGACAGCAAGAGCGACATCAGGAAGAAACGTCACAGCAGCAGCAGCAGTATGAAGAACAGCAGCGCTCAGCATGGACAACTCCTGCATCATTGCCTATAGTCTCCTGCATGGCCCAGGGGTTGTCCGGGACCTTCCTCCTGGCCCTGGCTGGGCTGAGATCTCAGGGAGGAGCCATGAAGGTTGGGGTCTGGATGGAATGCACTAGGGTAAAGATGGGCTTATGGAGGACTCTCTGGAGAGTCCCAAACAAAGACATGGAGCAGAGAAAAGGATTCCCAACAGTGCACAGGGACCAGATGCAAGGGTGCCATTTGGCTAGGGAACAGGAACCGAGCCATTTGATAAGCACATTCCGGTGCGTGTGATCGGGCCAAACACACACACGCACCAAGTTGCATGTGCCAACAATAAATACACTCTTCTCTCCAGCACAATCCGAACCTATGTTGAGAAAGAGAAATAGTTCTCCAAGTACACCTCAAATGTACCCATTGCCCCATGCATTTGGGGGATAGCATTTTCCATGCTTTTTTAGAACACTATTGGTTCCTCATTGTTCTTTCTCGCACTTTCAGAAGAAACCTGAGGGTTATGAATCACGGCATCCATGTCTCAAATGCTAGGGACAGAGCTCCCGAAGGACAGACACTCTTTGGTTCTAAAAAGGGCCAGATAAAGCTTTGTTATTTGTATCTTTTTCTTGACTTTGGGGGCAGATCAAATTCCAGTGAGTAAATCCTAGGAATTTTGAGGGAGGGATTGGTTAAAAGATAAGGGTGGAAATAATTTTGGTCCCATTGTGGGATATTTTTAATCAGCCTTCATTTGATAGGTAATG
>NC_043708.1:105472433-105484722 GCF_006229205.1 Suricata suricatta
CCTTAGGCAATCTGACTGCAGTTTCCCGGACCACTCTGCCTCCCGGGTCCCTGGGAGGCATTGATGAAATGCAGTCTGTAAAGGGCTTGGTGCAGCGCCCACCACATGGCAAACTCAATAAATGTTAGCTTTTATTATTAACAACATATGAAACAGCGTAAAACAGACGCGTCAAGCTATCCCCATCATTTGAGATTCTTAACAATGCCTGACATTTGTTTAGCCCCATATGCAAGGCAGAGGACATTCCTGATTAGGTCTCTGAGATCCCTCCTTGAAGCCCTAGGAGGGGAGTGGGGCAGTTTAGAGCAGGTGTGAGTTATTGGATGAACAAGGACATGGAGGCCCAAGGTCAGTGACTTGCATAAGGTCCCATGCTAGCTCGCTGGTCATACCGTCCTCCAGCAAGCCTGTGATGCTATCTCAGAGCCTGAATTACACACCAGTGGACTGAAAAGCAAAAACAAAAGCACCAAAGAATCATCTGCCTGTGGTCCTATAGTATGGTTCGCTCAGATTCTATTTACACAAACATTTTCATACCCAACCATATGTTGTGTATTACAAGAACAATTTATCAGTTGATTATAAGTAGGATCTGAAGGGATTATAATTAAAGCAGAAACTGCACACCCACAAAATCTCCCCCCAAAAACCCAAATAATAGTAAGACCAAGAGTCAAACAACGGAACTGATGTTTGTATAGCGTTTTCCATTTTATAAACATGTTTGATCTCATGTCAGCCTCCTGACAGTCCACTGTTGGACACGATTGTGGCATAGAACTTGGGCTGAATGGAGCTACAGCAACAGAGTTCCACGGCCATGGTCAAACCTTCTACTCCGTGGAGTTTTGCCTGCATGTTTTGTCAGTTACCAAGTGTCCATGTCTTCCACTATGTTTCAGTAACTCTGGAGCTAGAATGCTTGGTTTTAAATCTCAGCCCCAACACTTATGAATTCTGTGACTTTGGGTAAGTTCCTGAAGCTCTTGGTTTTTCAGAATTCTAACCTACGAAGTAAGAACACCTGCCTCATGGGACCATGACCTGGCATAAAGTAAGTGCTATTTGCTTACAGAAATTAAAACCTAAATTTATCTCCCACAAAGACTGCAGAATCATGTGTCTCTCCTTTATAGGGCTGTCAATCTTTAAATTACCGATTTTGAGGCTCAGTCATCAGGTGCATGCAAATGCAGAATTGTCATAATTTCTCAGTGACTTGAACCTTCCATTGCTTTAAAATGTCTGTCTTTAGCCATGCGTTTTGGCAACATCTACTTTCTGATATTAAAATGGTCACACTGGCTTTCTCTTTGTAAGTGTTTGCATGGAAGGTCATTTTCCACTTTCATCTTTGTACTTTAGTCCTCTCTCATGTAAAGAGCATTCAGTTGTTTTAAAATTTAATCTGTTAAACTTTAATCAGAGCACTTAGTCCATTTACATATAATTGTCTCTATCTTTGAGTTTAAATCTACCACCTTTGTATTTTATATTTGTCCTGCCCAATGTGTTTCTCTCTCTCTCTTTTGTTTCTTTTGGATAGGTTATTTATAATTATTCTTTTCCCCACTCTGTTAGGTGAGAAGTAATAAAGGCATTTACTGTGTGTTAATAATCCCCTAGAGATTCCAGCATGCATCTTTAATTTATGAAAGTCTAACATGAAAAAGTGCTTTTATCTTCTCCCAGACGCCAGAACCTCAGAACACTTGCACTGTACTTGCTACTCTCCTGATTTATAAACAATTGTTTTTGTTTCTTTTCATTCTCCCCTATATTTAAAAAACCATGACACTTTATTATTTTCTTCCAGCCAGTCAGTATTGGATCTGTCCACATATTTACCATTTTTGTTCCTTTTCCTCTATCTTTGACTTTCCACATGGGATCATTTTCCTTCTGCCAGAAGAATATCATTTAGCATTTCCTTTAGGACTGGATTTTCTGGTGTCAAATTCTCTCTGTTCTTGCTTGTATGAAGATGATATTATTTCATTTTATTCCTGAAGGAGGTTTTCTCTGGGTATTATGTTTTTTACTTTCATCACATTGAAATGAGCATTCCATTGTCCTATGATTCTTGTTATTCCTTTTTTAAAATTTTCTTTTTATTTTTTAATGTTTATTTATTTATTTATTTATTTATTTATTTATTTTGAGAGAGAGAGAGAGAGAGAGAGAGAGAGAGAGAGAGAGAGAGAGAGAAAGAGAGAATCCCAAGCAGGCTATGCACTGTCAGTGCTAGCCCTATGGGGGCTCAATCTCACAAACCTTGAAATCAAGACCTGAGCCAAAAATCAAGAGTCAAATGCTTAACCGACAGAGCCACCCAGGCGCTCCTGATTCTTGTTATTACTGATGAGAAGGTTGATTGTCAGTTTAATCATTGTTCCTTTAAAGGTAAAGTGTCTAATTTTCCTGTACCTGTCTTGAAGATTTTTCTTTTTGATTCTGGTTTTAAGAAATTTTGCTATAATGTAGATTTCTTTTTCTTTGTTCTACTGAGATTAATTTGGTTCCACTTACCTCTGAATTTAAACCTTTCATCTGTTTGGTAAACCTTTAGCTATTATGTCTTCAAATATTGATCTGTCTCATTTTATCTCTCCTCTACCACTGGGACTCCACTAAACATGTATGAGAATTTATCACTGTATCTGTTACAGACTGAATGTTTGTATTCCCTCAAAATTCATATGTTGAAATCCTAACCCCCAATATGTTGGTATTAGGAGGTGGGGACTTTGGGAGGTGATTAGACAGTCTTGACCATGGTGGCCTCATGAATAGGATTTGTTTCCTTATAAAAGAGACTTCAGAGACCTCTCCCTGTTTCTGCCACATGAGACCATGGTGAGAGAGGGCCAGGAAGCAGGCCCTCACCAGACATCAGTCTGCTGGCACCTTGAGCCTGGACTTCCCAGCTGTGAAAAATAAATGTTTGTTGGTTAAGCCACCTGGTCTGTGGTATTTTTGTTGTAGCAGTCTGAATGGACTAAGAGAATATCCTCTATGCCTCTTACCTTTGCATTTTTCAATTATTTTTTGTTCCTAAGATTCATTCTAGATATATTTTTCTTTCTTGTCTTCTAGTTTATTAGGTCTTTCCTCAGGTGACTCAAGCATATTCTCTAAGTTCTTAATTTTGGTTATTTGATTTTTTATTTTGAGAATTTCTATTTGGTTCTTTAGAGTTCTCTTTTAAATTTTTAAATCTTGGGGTGCCTGGATGGCTCAGTTGAGTAAGCGTCAGACTTCAGCTGAGGTCATGATCTTGAGGTTCAAGTTCATGTCGGACTCCGTGCTGACAGCTCACAGCCTGGGGCTTGCTCCAGATTCTGTCTCCCCCCTCTCTCTCTGCCCTTTCCACACTCATGCTCTGTCTCTTTCTCTCTCTCAAAAATAAATAAACCCTTAAGAAAATTTAAATATTGTCTTTTATCTCCCCAAACACAGGAAACATCATTATTTTAAAGTCTCTGTCTGATCAACTGGATTCATTATGGTCTATTTCTATTGTATATTATTTCTCCCGATCCTTATATATGATACATTATCTCCTCATGGGACTGTCTGTCTTTGATTGTACACAATGTTATTGTACTTGAAAATTATAAAACTAAATTTAGAGCTTAAATTTTGTCATTCAAAAAGGATTATTTGCTAGGCTCCCATGGTCACTCAGGTCACGTAAATGCTATTAATCATTTAATAATATTTTGGGATTGAGACTTCCTTGGGTACTCAGATGTGTATGAGCTGGGTTTCAGTCTATGTGAGAGCTGGATTACTAACAGTTCACCTTTACTTTTAGGGTATGACCCTTCAGGATTTAAAAATTTTAGAGGTTTACTATGATTCCCACTTTCACAGATCCTGAACTATAATCATTCTACAACTACAAATGTTGTCAAAAACATTCCCCAGTGTCTCAGCTGCACCTTCTGGATTTGCAGATGCCTCCAGGGCAATGGCAGCCCCAGATGCCAAGCTTCCTTCCTCTTTCAGACCTCAGTCCAGTAATTTTTTACTACCTCGATAGCTTTCTCATACTTTCAAGCTGATTTTTGGAAAATATTTTGTCCAGGTTTTAGAGTTCCTCAGAGGGAAACTTGTCAACAGTACTCGATCTGCCAAAATTGGAAGTGTAATCCAAAATATTACAATGTCATTTCCTCAAGATGACCTTTAATATCTCATAAAACCCAGAAAGAATTTTCTAGTAAACCTTCTAAAATTTTCTTTTCAGAAGCAAGTACTGGGAGAGTGATTTTATCTAGTCTTATCCAATAGCAATTCAAGGACTAAGAAATGTATTCATTTATTCAACAAATATTTACTAAGTGTCTGCTATGTTCCAGGCATTGATCTAGGCCCTAGAAATATAATGATAAGCAGAGCAGACACCTTCCCTCCTGTCCCTAGGTTAAAAGTCTAGAGAGAGAGACTGTGCAGGGGAAAGATATAAAAAATTAGCTACCCTGCAATGTGATGAAAGATTGAGAGAAAAATTGATTGAAAACAATCAATTACAATAGGAAGAGGATGGGGATGCCAAGTTCAAGAAGAATTATATCAGTTGTGATGCTGTGTCTGCAAGCATCAGAAAAGTGGACCCAAATGGGCTTAAATAATGACCGAATGTATTATCCCTCACAAAATAATAAGCCTAGTGGTAGAGGAACCTCAAACAGAGGTCATCAGAACTCTAGCCTCTCCTTTGCCTCTTCCCTCTCATTGTCCTCAGGCTGGCACAAGATGGCAGCTCAGGTTCCATTGGTCTCATGCAGCCATGGAAACATCCAGAGGCAAAACAGAAAGACTCTAGCACACCTCCCCTCATCTCTCCTCAGTTTTCTTTGCCCTCTCCTATATCAATCACAGGCAAAGGAAATAAAATTATCACAATGGATTAGACTAGCCATGATCTGTTTCTAGCTGGGAAAGGGGCCATCTTACCTTGAGTCATGTGTGGGAAGGGCCAATTTCTCAACTGGGGTTCTATTAGGAAGGAAGAAGGAAGAAGCAGAATGGTTGCTAGGTAGTGTTTACCATAAGGGACTGGGACATCACCAAAGACAAATGACCCATTCCACAGTTCTCTTTGAGTCTTTTTGTATGCATCTTAACCTGTTCTTCACAATAGCCCCATAAATTAATAGTAATAAGCTAACATTACTGAGTGCTCATATATGTGAACTCATTTAGACTTTATGAGAACTCAGTGAGGTAGGTTCTATTATGATCCTCATCTGATAATAGCAAAACTGAATCAGAGTGTTAAGGAGCTTGTCCAAGGTTATGTGATTGGGGAAACTGGGATTTAAACTCAAGTCGTCCGATTGCAAAGCTACAGATTTTACCCTCTTTGATAAACTATCTCTAGCGAGATAAATGGAGATGATTATTCTAATATTTTAGATGAGGAAACTGATGTTCAGAAAGGTGAGGTTTGTTCATCTGCTTGCTCACTTATAAAACTTTATTGAACTTCCCTTATTACTCCTCATGCCACGCGAGACTCGGGGGATGCAGTTCTGAACCAGACTCTGCCCTTGACCTTATGATGCTTACAAACTAATGAAATAGTAATTACTGAATGCTTACTGTGAGCAATTTGGCACAAAAGTAAAGGCTGTTGGCTCTGGAATCAGATGTTAGGGTTCAAGTCCCTACTTCATAGCACACTTGCTGGCAAGTCTCTATTTTGATGACTTCTTCACCCCACTGGTGATGGGGAGATTGCCACCCTAGGTTATGAGGATGGCTGAACACACACTAGACAGATGAGACCAATGATAGTTTATTAGTTATCTATACTCACAGTCTAGGGACGAGGACATCATCACCATGCAAGACCACACGGGGTTTCACTCGAGAACAGGGTGAACAACTGGGGGCTGAGGGAGGCAGGCTTTTAGCATCAAGAGGGAATGGCACCACCTGGTCTCTGTAGGAGGTTGTGACTGGCTTTTTGTATAAATCTGCGGTCTGGTGGGGAGCTGAAACATGCTATTCAGGGATAAGCAAGAATTGCACCTGGCCCATCAGATTAGAAGAGTTGGCTTAGAGAAGCTTATCCATGAGAGCAAAGGGGAGAGGGGAGCTGGCCGTTAGGCCATTTGGGACCCCCTTGATCTCACCAAACATCAAGCAGCACATAATATTGGACCTTAATTTCTTTAAAAAAATTTTTTTAATATTTATTTATTTATGAGAGAGAGAGAGAGAGAATGTGTGTGTGTGAGCAGGGGAGGAGACAGAGAGAGAGGGAGACACAGAATCTGAAGCAGGCTTCAGGGTACTTCCAGCTTTTCCGGAAAATATTGTTTTTAGATACTGTGTCTCAGAAGACCCCCTACCCCATGGGGTCACCAGTGTACCCCCTGGGCCCCGTCTGCCCTCCCCCCCCCACATACACACATACATTATTCTGGTCTGTGCTACACACCCCTCTAGGCAGGGACTGGCTTCCTCAGATATTTTCTTCCAGGAGCAAAGTAACATGAAACAACAGCAACATTAACAATAAAGCCCGGTAGGAAGAAAAGGTACCTTGCTCCTTCGTCTGTCTTTGGAGGTTGACTTACTTTGTGCATTTGGGCAGCTTGACTTTTCCTCTGCCAGGGCTCTCATTTTAAATGAGGCTGTGTCATAGCTTGGCGGCTCTGTTTTTTATTCCAGGCTTGGTACTCCACAGGATGTCAGAAAGGAGAGCCAACATTGCAGTTCTCTCCAAATCTGCAAAGATGTGGGAGGGGGCTTTCCAAGGCTGGATGGGAAGATGGAAATCCAACAACATCCAATACATCCCAGCTGGCCTGACCACAGCCCTGTGGGTAGGCGGCAGGCAGGCAGCCGGGCTGGCTGCTGGGGAAGTACCCAGAGAAGGAGGCAGGGAATTTGCCTCCTCCTCCAACTTGGTGTGTAGAAGATGTGAAGGAGAGAGCCTGGTGCTGGGCTCTCTCTTGATTCTGGGTCTGGAGTTTGGTTGGGGTCAAAGTTTCACAAGGGGCAATGCTGTGGGACTCTCCCCTGACCCATGTGCTCACTTCTCCCTAGAGGAACACCAGATTCTTTGTATCAGTGAAAGCAGCCACGTTCTGCTTTCACTTACTGGAGGAATACTTCATCAAGAGGAAAATCTATGTGCCCTTGGGCCAATTGCTTTACTTCCTGGAAGGGTTGTATCAGATTATCCAAAAAGTTGCTTCAGGTTATACATTGGTGGGGGGAGAGGGGGCCGGGATGATGATCTCTGGAATCAGACAGTTTGACCCAGTTTGCACCCCAGCACCGTTTACCAAGAAGGGACCTTGGGTAAGACGGTTGACCTCTCTTAACTCCAGCATTGCTTGAAAATTAGATGAGTTAGTGCAGGCAAGAGTGATTAGATCTAATGTCAAGAGAGAGCTTTCAGTAAATAAGTTATGAGCTCCCAAGAAGATGAAGGTAATGAGCCCACATGCTCACCTTTCTTCTACTTGCTCTTTCTGGAACAGAGATCAGAAAGCAAATGCAGTGGAGTGTTCAGCAGCCAAAGGTGACACTTCACTCCCTAAGGCTGGTATTTCCTCCCTGGGCACCTAGTCCAGTATCTGGCTGGATATCAGAGGACCAGAGACTCGACATTAGGTGGCTGCTGCCAGGGAGGCAAGGGGGCAGGGGAGACCGACCAAAACCTTGCAAGTGCCAGTGGTTGGTGGTAGAAGGGGCAAAGAGCATTTTCTGGGGCAGACCATGAACGGGAAGAAGTTCATGATTCCGTCTCCAGCTAGACTGGCCTTAGCCTTCTGTCATGTTCCACATCATCCTCTTATGAAGTGGACGGTGATGGTGTGCACAGCGGGACACAAGTATGGTAGGGAAAGATGGAGGATAGAAGAGAAGGAGAGAAGGGCGCTGGGGACACTTGATCACCTTGACCATAAATCAGAGACCTCTTCCAGCCACGCCTCCCACAGTGGCCGTGGCAGAGCAGTCCCCCAGGTCAGCCCTGGCCCCAGGGATTTTTCTATGAGCATCACTCCCAGCAGAGGCATTTACCTGCCCAACAATGCCAGCATCTGTGTGGCAGAGAGCTGGCTTCTCTCTAGGCGTTAGGCTCCTTTTGTGAAGCGACAGAGACTTCTTTTTCCTCCATGACAGCCCATGAATGACTCTACCAAATGAAAGGTTGCACAGTGCTGTATAAGGAGAAAATATTTTCAACTGCACACTGCCGGGCTGGCATAAAGGGAAGCAATCACAAATGAGATGGAACCCCAAACCCCTGAATGTAAATTGGGAGAACCAAAGCTCTCTTTTGAATTGTGGGTTTCTGTCAAAATTGAGGGGCCTAGGGGCACCTGGGTGGCTCAGTTGGTTAAGCATCCGACTTCAGCTCAGGTCATGATCTCACTGTTCATGAGTTTGAGCTCCGCATGCTCACACTCTCTGCTGTCAGCACGGAGCACATGCTTCAGATCCTCTGTCTCCTTCTCTCTCTGCCCCGCCCCTGCCCTCTATGCCCCTCCCCCAACTCTCTCTCTCAAAAATAAATGAACATTTTTAAAAACTGGGGGATCTTGAGATTCTATTTTATGGTTTTAGAGAAGCAGGGAAAAGAACAGGAGGCTTCAGGGTCCCCCAAGGTAGAAAATCTAATAGGAGAGCTCTTCGCATAAAGCTAAGACATCGCTCAAAAGCTCTGTCTTCAGTGGAAGTGAATAAGAAATGAGTCTGCAAGGACAGCAAAGCATGGAAACTAGTCTTTACAAAATCTAAAAATAACTCTGAAAATTCAAAACTATAAGGTGACCTTTGTGTGAGTTTCCAGTTCAGGTTCATTCTCAGTGTGGCCCAAAAACCTTGAATTTAATTTTAAGTGGTCCTACACTGAAAGAAACAAATATAAATAATTTTTGGAGGGACTAAACTTAAATCCAACCCTCAAAGAATTCCACAAATAAACCTCCAAAGTAAAGGAACAACTTGCAGTAAAACCAAAATGAAACAAAATACACAAGGAAATAAGATATCAAAAGGAAGGGTCACCAGAAATCACACATAGCAGATCCACAGGACTTCATACTCTGGAGGGAGCAGATGGAAAAGCTAGATTTCACACATGGAGAGAAAAAAAAAATACCTTAAAAATATGAGCAAGGAATGAGCAGGTTTGAAATAGAATCAGACTGAGAATTGAAAAATATAAGAGCTAAAACTAAAAGCCCAAATGAATTGGTTAATGAGCAGATTGAACACTGAGCAGAAAAATTTGTAAATTGGAAAATATTTTCAAAGGACTAGCCAAATGTGAACACAAAGAGCTAGAAGATATAGAAAGTGAGGGAGGTAGTAAGAGACGTGGAAGATACAGTGAAATTTTTTTTTAAAGTTTTATTTATTTTTGATACAGAGAGAGACAGAGCATGAGAGGGGGAGGGTCAGAGAGAGAAGGAGACACAGAACTGGAAGCAGGCTCCAGGCTCTGAGCTAGCTGTCAGCACAGAGCCTGATGCGGGTCTTGAACCCACGAATGTGAGATCTGACCTGAGCCAAAGTCGGAGGCTTAACCGACTAAGCCACCCAGGCGCCCCGATACAGTGAAATTTTTAAATACATTTTGAATTAATTTCCAGAAAGAGGTAAAGAGAAAATGGAGAAGAGATGTTTTAAGAAATAAATACTAGTAATTTCCCAGAGGGCTCTTGGGTGGCTCAGTTGGTTGAGGGGTCCAACTCTCATTTTTGGCTCAGGTCATGATCCCAAAGTCATGGAATTGAGTCCCATGTTGGGCTCTGGGCTGAGCATGGGGCCTGTTTGAAATTCTCTCTCTCTCTCTCTCTCTCTCCTTTTGCCCCTCTCCCTCACTCTGTGCTCTCTCTCTCTTTCTCTAAAATAAAAATTAGAAAAAAAAATAATTTCCCAAAATTATTGAAAGCTTCTAATCCATATATCCAGAAAACCTAACAAATTCCAAGAGTACACACACACACACCTAGACATGAAGTAAATATTGTCAAAGCAGCTAGAGAAAAAAGACAATTCAATTGGTAACTGATGTTTTAACAAAAAACATTTGAGAGGAAATAACTACCAGCATAGAATTCTATACCAAGTGAAACTATCCGTCAAGAATTAGGATCAAATAAGACATTTTCCAGTAAATAAACACTGAGTTTATCACCAAAAATCTTCACTAAAGGAAATTATAAAGTATGTGCTTCAGGAAGGAAGGAAAATAGTCCCAGAGAGAAGATTTAATGTGCAATAGGTCATGATTGGCAAAGGTGTCTGTAAAGATGCAGACAAATACAAAATAATTGTCTGCACAAAATGCCAATACTATTGACTAATTTATGTCATGGAAGAAACAAGACAAAACCAAAATATTGGACAATAATAGCAAATGAATTGGGAAGAGATAGTTGGAATTATAGAAATCTAAGATCTTCATATTACCTGGTAGAAAGGTAGATAATATCTTTAGCAGTGTTAAAAGCTCAATCTGCATTTTAAGGTAAGTAGGACAGTCACTAAACAAACAAAGAACATACAACTTCTGGGGCACCTGGGTGGCTCTGTCAGTTAAGTGTCCAACTTTGGCTCTGGTCATCATCTGGTAGTTCATGAGTTCCAGCCCCATGTTGGGCTCTGTGCTGACAGCTCAGGCGTAGAGCCAGAGCCTGCTTCAGATTCTGTGTCTCCCTCTCTCTCTGTCCCTCCCCTGCTTATGCTCTGTTTCTCTCTCTCTCTCTCAAAAATAAAATAAACATTAAAAACTTTTTATAAACAAAGAATAACAGAAGATCGAAAGTCTCAGCATGGAAAAAGATGTGCTGGGCAAATACTAAGCAGAATAAGTCTGGACTGTTTATATCAATAAAAAACAAAAATGAATTTTATCATCAAAAGTCTTGTACAAGTAAAGAAGGACGGTATATAATAAGTAGAAAATTTTACCAACTTGTAAATTTGGATGCATGTCATAACATATCCTCACCAGGATGAAAGTGAAAATTGGTAGATCTACAGTGAAAAAATAGACAAATAGACCATATATGAAAGGTTTTTAACATACTTTTTCTAGTATCTGTAGAGTAATGAAATGTTTTAATATCCTGTAGTAGCACAATATGCAAATTTGAATCAAATGGGCATACATAGAATATTATATCCAACAATTAAAGAACTCAGCAACTGTATGCACACATAGGAAACATTTATGAAAGCTTTTTAAAAATATGTATTTTGAGGTGGGGAGGGGAAGAGAGAGAGTGGGAGAGAGAGAATCCCAAGCAGGCGTTGCGCCTTGCAGAGAGCCCCACGAGGAGTTCAAGCTCACAAACTGCGAAATCGTGACTTGAGCCGAAGTCAAGAGTCAGGCGCTTCACCAATTCAGCCCCTGTGATAACTTTACAGCAGGTTGCAAAACTCATCTCAAAAAGTTTCGAAGAATTGGTATCATACAAGTCATATTCTCTAAACATAATGCAATGGAGTTGGGAACAAATAACCAAAAGATTTTGAGGAAAAAAAACCTCACCCATTGAATTTTAATTGAAATATATCATACTACTCAATAACTCATAGGTCAATAAAGCAATCACAACAGAAATGAAAATATTTGTAACTGAACAGTAATGAACGTATTGCGTATGTTGGGTGTAGAGATTATTTAAAATATCTTTTTAAAAACGGATATATTCTGGGGTGCCTGGGTGGCTCAGTCGGATGACCATCTGACTTCAGCTCAGGTCATGATCTTGCAGTTCAAGAGTCTGAGCCCCATGTCAGGCTCTGTGCTGACAGCTCAGAGCCTGGAACCTGCTGCAGAATTTGTGTCTCCCTCTTCCTCTGACCCTTCCCCACTCATGCTTTGTCTCTCTCTCCTTCAGAAATAAATAAATATTAAACAAGTTATTCAATGGATATATTGCTTCTAAAAAGGGGGAGGAATATGCCATGTTTATGGATTGAAAAATATAATCTCATAATAAACACAATGTGATTCCAATCAAAATCTCTGTGTGTATGTATTCAGTGAGCATAAACAAATTAGTTCTAAACTCCATGTGAAAAGCTAAAAAATGTAAAACATTTAAAACAACCTTCAAGAAAAACTAAGCTGGAGGATTTTCACTTCCGGCTGACAAGACCTGTCATAAAGCTCTCTTGGTTAAAACAACATATTTCATATGCAAACAGAATAATGAAACAGATTAGAATCTATTAACTGATCCACACATATTCTGTCACCTGATTTATGATGGAGACACTCTAATGTAGTATACAA